>NC_062214.1:121271500-121344207 GCF_902686445.1 Sciurus carolinensis | reverse complement strand
TTTTCAGCTGACATATTAATTTAGGTGACAAGAGTGTCAAGACATTGCATTATGACAAAGAAGGCCTTAAGCTTTCCATCTTACAATATAATCTCCTTACTGCTCTACAAAACCCATCAATCATTTCGTCACTAGACTTCTGAAATTTTTTGCTTGTTCTCAAAGCCAATGCCACATATTTTAATTTTTGTTACAATAGTATCCCTAAACTGTTACTATTTTCATTTCAAATATTTTCAACTCCATGATGATCACAATATATCAGCAGGTCAAAATAATAATTTTTGAATGGGAATGTCACATTGAAAAAAAAATTCAGGTAAAGAAAGGAGAGGTTTGTGGTACAAGACATTATTTCTGTTGAATTACACTGGCTAAATTCAAAACTGTCCACAAGCAAGTGTTGGAAAAATGAAATCTACCACTTGGTGGGAATAAATTCAAAGACAAATGAACATCTTTTTATCAACTAAGTCTTAGGGACCCCACCCTCATGATATCATCTAATTACCTTTCAAAAGCCCTAATGCAAATTCTGCAAACACAAACTTTGGGGATTAAGTTTTGACATAATTTAGGGAGGGTACAAACACCCACACAAAAGCTGGTCATTTTTTCAAATATAAAATACTTGAATTTTGTTTTTCTACCCTGAGAATTTTGAAGGTTTTTCTTTAGGGTCACAGCCATTTTTAATGATGGTTACCTGTTTTTGGAGCAATACATGAGTGCCTAACTATCTTGCCATCCAATTAGAACTTAGAGATGCACCTCTCCAAATACTGGTAATAAAAAACTTCTTTCTCTAGAATGGTTTTTACTTTGTAATTCATGTTTAACATTTTTGATTTTAGTAAAATGAGCTATTTCAGTTTGTAATTAAATTATGCATTCATCTTTGTTCATTCACAATAAAATTGTAGAAACCCACTTACCTGAGCTGTTTGAACACATCAACTAGTCAAGTAAGAGGACTGTGGCTTTGTTTAGTCACAGGAAAGAACTTCTGTCTTTGATGACTCTCTCAGTTTGGATGGAAATTTGATATACATATACAGACAGAGACAAAAGTAATGTGTTTTGTATTGTGATCTAAATCATAAAGCATGATCATTTATTGACATCTTAGTATTAGGAAAAAGGAAAGGACTAACGAATAAACAATTTATTGTTATATTGAAATTTATTTGACTGCAAAGAAAATAGCAAATTAGAAATCACAATGTAGTATTAGTTTAAATGTAATACATGAAGCAAAAGTTCAGGCAAAGTACAGATGAGGGCAAAAGAGGAGATTAAAAACACAAATAAATAACAAGCTCAGCCAATTTTCCCCTTTGCCTACATTGACCTTGGAGAATATAATCAGCCACTGGCTATCAGAATGATGAGCTGGCTAGAAACACCTTAGGGGAGATTTTACAAAAGAGGTGTATGGTAAAGGAATAAAGAAAAACAATACTTTTAATAATTAATACTATATCTACCATGGGCTAATTTTTTTTTATTGCCTATATGTTTAAAAGATACTGTCCTGAACATTATTTTAAACCATTTCATTTTTTGGTGTTGCTTGTTTTCTTTGTACCACTCTATTTTTAATTCCTCTTATTGTATGATGATTAATTTACAGATGCAAGACACTCAAATGAATAAATTGAAAGTTTTTTCTCCTATACATACATGTATCTGAAATTACCACATTTATCCAATTACAAAATATTTCTCTCAACCTTAAACATTTCCTTGGAGCTCTTTATAGTTGGTACTACCCGAGACAATAACTATTCCAATCCTACCATTAAATATGTTTCATCTATTCTAAAATTTGTATAAAATAAAGTTTCATAGGATTTTTTTTTCATCTTGTTTTAAGTAACCTCTTCTGAACTTAAATAATGCTTTTGAGATGTCCCTGTTGTTGGTGTATATGTTCTATTTACCTTGCTGGGTAGCATTTGACTGTGTGAGTATGCTTTCATCCCATGATGGCATCTACTTCTCACACGAGCCAGTGTAACACGTCTCATAATGAGAAGAGCCTCGGAAGGCAGGTGGTAAATGTAGAAGACAGGACCCTAGCCCTGGAACCTGACAGGCCTGATTGTTAAAGAATTCATTGATGGTAGGTAGTATGGGAAACATTTCTTCTTTTTCATGTGTCTTTTTTTTTTTGTTAGGATCTTGCCAAGTTACCCAAGCTGGTTTTAAAGTCACAATCCTCCTGCCTTAGCCTCCCAAGTAGCTGGTGTTAAAGATGTGTGTCACCAAGCTCTGCTAGAAAAACATTCTTTTGGAAAAGAACACAATTGTGGGGAAATAATTCAGGGTTTGAAGATGAGGAAGAGCTATTCCCACAGTGGGGTTGTTTGCTCATTGCTAAGCTGTATTGGCGCCCTGTAGAGCAATAGTGTGTAAAAAGAAGGCCACAAACCAGTAGCTAATGGTCCAGTGTAAGGTTCCAAGAAACTATTTGGTAGATATGAAAAGGTACTTATTTCCTATGGTAAAGGGATATTTATTAGTAATACACTGAATATCTAATGCAATTACATAGCTCCAGAAATACATGTGCACTTGGTCAGGTATGTGTGTTACACTCGGGTCAGGTTCCTGGCAGAGAAAACCTAGTCATCCGAAGTGTATGGTTGGTACACCTGAACGTGTGACCCTGAAGGCTTTGCCCCAGCAGACTTTCTCCTTTTGCAGAATTAGAACTTCGCCCTGCTCAAAGAAGCTTCGGGTGACAGAGGACTCTTTTTTTTCTGATCTGGCCTCCTCTCCATGATGACAACTGCAGTTCCAGCAAAACCCCTGGGACCCACTTGGCCTGGCAAGAGGGGAAGGGGACTGTGCACTGAAGCAACTGCAAGAAATAGCTTTCATGTGCTGATAGGACCAGAATTTTTGTGTAAATGTTCATTAAGGGTATTGGTCTGAAATTTTCTTTCCTTGATGTGTATCTGTCTGGTTTAGGTATCAGGGTGATATTGGCTTCATAGAATGAGTTTGGGAGGCTTCCCTCCTCTTCTATTTCATGCAATACTTTGAGGAGTATTGGAATGAGCTCTTCTCTAAAGGGTTTGTAGAACTCAGCTGAGAACCCATCTGGTCCCGGACTTTTCTTTGTTGGTAGGCTTTTGATGACCTTTTCTATTTCATTGCTTGAAATTGATTTATTTACGTTGCATATGTCCTCCTCATTCAGTTTCGGTAATTCATATGTCTCTAGAAACTTGTTGATGTCTTCGAGGTTTTCTGTTTTGTTGGAGTATAGATTTTCAAAATAGCTTCTAATTATGTTTTGTATTTCATTCATGTCTGTTGTGATATTTCCTTGTTCATTCCGAATTTTAGTAATTTGAGTTTCTCTCCCTCTTTCTCTTTGTTAGTGTGGCTAAGGGTTTATCCATTTTGTTTATTTTTTCAAAGAATCAACTATTTATTTTGTCATTTTTCCGATTGTTTCTTTTGTTTCAATTTCGTTGATTTCGGGTCTGATTTTAACTATTTCCTGTCTTCTACTACTTTTGGTGTTGGTCTGCTCTTCTTTTTCTAGGTCTTTGAGCTGTAGTGTTAAGTTCTTTATTTGTTGATTTTTACTTCTTTTGTTGAATGCGTCCCATGAAATAAATCTTCCTCTAAGTACTGCTTTCATAGTGTCCCAGAGATTTTGATATGACGTGTCTTTGTTCTCATTTACTTCTAAGAATATTTTTATTTCCTGCTGATGTCTTCTGTTATCCATTCATCATATAATAGTGCATTATTTATTCTCCAGGGATTGGAGTAGTTTCTGTTTTTTATTCTGTCATTTATTTCTAATTTCAATCCATTATGATCTGATAGAATACAAGGTAGTATCTCTATCTTCTTGTGTTTGCTAACAGTAGCTTTGTGGCATAAAATATAGTCTATTTTAGAGAAGGATCCATGTGGTGCTGAAAAGAAAGTTTATTTGTTCGTTGTTGGATGTTATATTCTATATATGTCTGTTAAGTCTAAATTATTGATTGTGTTATTGAGACTATGGTTTCTTTATTCAATTTTTGTTTGTAAGTTCTATCCAGTGGTGAGAGAGGTATGTTAAAATCGCCTAGTATTATTGTGTTGTGGTCTATTTGATTTCTGGAAATGAGAAGGATTTGTTTGACGTACATGGATGAGCCAATGTTTGGGGCATAGATATTTATGATTGTTATGTCTTGCTGATTTATGCTTCCCTTAAGCAGTATGTAATATCCTTCTTTATCCCTTCTGACTAATTTTGGCTAAGTCCACATTATCTGAACTGAGGATGGATACTCCAGCTTTTTTGCTGTGTCCATGTGCATGGTATGTTTCTTCGCATCCTTTCACCTTAAGTCTATAGGTATCTCTTTCTATGAGGTGAGTCTCTTGCAGGCAGCATATTGTTAGATTTTTCTTTTTAATGCAATCTGCCAGTCTATGTCTTTTGATTGATGAGTTCAGGCCATTAACATTCAGGGTTATTATTGTGATATGATTTGTATTCCCAGTCATTTGATTCATTTTTTTTTGACATGATTTGGTTTCTCCTTTTTTGACTATTCCTTTAGACTAGTTCCTCCCTTTGCTGATTTGCATCATTGTTTTTTATTTCTTCCTCATAGATATTTTGCTGAGAATGTTCTGTAATGCTGGCTTTCTTTTTGTAAATTCTTTTAGCTTTTGTTTATCATGGAAGGATTTTATTTCATCAACAAATCTCAAAGTAAGTTTTGCTGGGTATAAGATTCTTGGTTGGCATCCATTTTCTTTCAGGGCTTGGTAAATGTTGTTCCAGTCCCTTCTAGCTTTTAGGGTCTGAATTGAAAAATCTGCTGATATTCTTATTGGTTTCCCCCTGAATGTAATTTGATTCTTTTCTCTTGCGGCCTTTAAAATTCTGTCTTTATTTTGTATGTTAGGTATTTTCATAATAATGTGCCTTGGTATGGGTTTGTTGTAATTTTGTATATTTGGAGTCCTATAAGCCTCTTGTACCTGGTTTTCCATTTCATTCTTCAGATTTGGGAAATTTTCTGATATTATTTCATTGAATAGATTGTTCATTCCTTTGGTTTGTTTCTCTAAGCCTTCCTCAATCCCAATAATTCTTAAATTTGGCCTTTTCATGATATCCCATACTTCTTGTAGATTCTGTTCATGATTTCTTAGCATCTTCTCTGTTTGGTCACCTTTGTTTTCAAGATTAAATATTTTGTCTTCAATGTCTGAGGTTCTGTCTTCCATGTGTTGTATCCTATTAGTTATGCTTTCTATGGAATCTCTCCCAGTTGGAGAGATTCACCCCGCAACTCTATGTTACTCCGAGTCTCTCAATGCCTCCCCTTCTTGAATCCTGGGTTCTGGAGCGACAGGAGATGCAGTCACCCTCTAGTCCACCATCTTGTATCCGTTTTTCCAAACTCCTGAATTCACTTTTTGGACAATGTTGGTTTATTGTTTCCTTCATTTCAAGGATTTCTGTTTGTTTTTTTTTTTTTTTTTTTCAGTATCTCTAACTGTTTATTGAAATGATCTCTTGTTTCCTGTATTTGCTCTTTTAACTGTTGTTTGGTGTGATCATTTAATGCTTGCATTTGCTCTTTCATCTCCTCCTTCAATGCCTGCATTTGCTCTTTCATCTCCTTGTTTGCTTCCCCGATTGTTTTAATTATGTACATTCTGAACTCCCTTTCTGACATTTCTTCTGCTGTGCTGTCATTGGGTTTTATTGATATAGTATCTAGGTTTGTTTGAGACATTTTCTTCCCTTGTTTTCTCATATTGGTCATATATCAGTGGGACTCTGAGATATTGCAGATTTCCTCTTTGGCTTATAGTGTCCCTGTAGATTTCCAGTATATCACCTCCCAGCCTTCAGTAGCCTGAAGTCTTGGAGGAACTTGATAATGCAGTGCTTCCAAAGAAAGCTGCCCCCAGCCCGCTACTGGTTCCAGGGCTGAGGGCTGGCTTGTGTGGAAAAGCTCTCACTGGGCGGCCTGCTCCGAGAAGCTGGCTGTGGAATGAGCCTGCCGCTGGAGGGAGCAGGGCTGCTTGGGGAAGTCTCTGGCTGCCCTGCCCTGGTCCCAGAATCTGCCTGCGGGTCGGCGCCTGCCGCTGAGCCCTGCCGCTGGGTCCAGGGCTTGGAGCTGGCTCTGTGCGGAAAGGCTCTCACTGGGCAGCCTGCTCCAAGAAGCTGACTGTGTAATGAACCTGCCACCAGAGGGAGCAGGGTGCCTTGGGGAATACTCTCGCTGCCCTGCCCTGCTCCGAGAAGCTGCCTCTGTCCGGGCCTGCCGCCCGGGCAAGCTTCACCCAGTGGGAGAGATTCACCCCTCAGCTCTATGTTAGTCCGAGTCTCTCAATGCCTCCTCTTCTTGAATCCTGGGTTCTGGAGCGACAGGAGATGCAGTCACCCTCTAGTTCACCATCTTGGATCCGTTTTTCCAAACTCCTGAATTCACTTTTTGGACAATGTCGGTTTCAGAGGTCTCAATCCATAGACAGCAGTCTCCATTCCTCAGGGCTCAAAATCCTATCAACATTGATGTAGTATGCTGATTTTAAGTCCTTTGGGTATAAATCAAAGAGTGGAATAACTGGGTCAAAAGGTGGATCCATTCCAAGTTTTCTGAGGATTCTTCAACCAGCTTTCCAGAGTGGCTGCACCAATTTTGAATCCCACGAGCAATTTAAAAGTATGCCCTTTTCCCCACATCCATGCCAACATCTCTTATTGTTTGTATTCTTGATAATAGCCATTCTAACTGGAGTAAGAAGAATCTTAGAGTTATTTTAATTTGCATTTCTCTATTTACTAGAGATGTTGAAAACCTTTTCATATATTTATTAATCACCTGTATATCTTCTTCTGTAAAGTGTCTGTCCAGTTCCTTGGCCCGTTTATTGATTGGGTTCTTTGTATTTTTGTGTAAAGTTTTGTAATTTCTTTATAAATTTTGGAGATAAGTGGAAAAGATTTTCTTCCACTCTTTAGGCTCTCTTTTCACATTATGGATTGTATCCTTTGCTGAGAAAAGACTTTTTAGTTTGAGTCCATCCCATTTGTTGATTCTTGCTTCTATTTCTTGCACTTTGGGAGTCTTGTTAAGGAAGTCTGATCCTAAGCCTACATATGAAGATTCAGGTCTACTTTTTCTTCTATTTGGTGCAGGGTCTCTGGTCTAATTCTGAGGTCCTTGATCCATTTTGAGTTGAGTTTTGTGCAGGGTGAGAGATAGAGGTTTAATTTCATTTTACTGCATATGGACTTCCAGTTTTCCCAGCACCATTTGTTGAAGAGGCTATCTTTTCTCCATTGTATGTTTTTGGCTCTGTTGTCTAGTATGAGGTAACTGTATTTTTGTGGGTTTGTGTCTGTGTCTTCTATTCTGTACCATTGGTGTGCCTGTCTACTTTGGTGCCCATCTCATGCCATTTTTGTTATGGCATGGTTTAAGGTCTGGTATTGTGATTCCTTCTCCTTCGCTCTTTCTGCTCATGATTGCTTTGGCCATTCAAGGTCTCTTATTCTTCAGATGAATTTCATGATTACTTTCTTATTTCTATGAGGAACATCATTGGGATTTTTTAAAATAAATTATTTATTTATTTTTAATTTTTGACAGACTGCATTTTGATTCATTGTACACAAATGGGGTTCATCATTTCATTTCTATGGTTTTGCATGATGTAGATTCATACTATTCATGTAATCATACGTGTACATAGGGTAATGATGTCTATCTCATTCCACCATTTTTCATACACCTTTCCCTCTCATTTTCTTCTACATAATATAAAGTTCCTCCATTCTTTCTCTCACTCCCCACCCCTCCCCCACAAAATAAAATACTTGGGAATCAATCTAACAAAAGAGATCATTCAGATGATAATTGGGATTTTAATTGGAATTGCATAAAATCTGTATAGCACCTTTGGTAGTGTGGCCATTTTGACAATATTAATTCTGTCTACCCAAGAATATGGGAGATCTTTCCATCTTCTAAGGTTTTTTTCAATTTCTTTCTTTATCATTCTGTAGCTTTCATTGTAGAGATCTTTCACATCTTTTTTAAGATTGATTCCAAGTATTTTATTTTATTTTTTTGAGTCTTGTTAGTGGAGTGGTTTTCCTAATTTCTCTTTCAGAGGAATCATCAATTACAAATAGAAATGCATTAGATTTACACATTGATTTACACATTGATCTTGCTACTTTGCTAAATTATTTTATTAGTTCCAAAAGTTTTCTACTGGAGTTTTTTGAACCTGCTAAATATAGAATCATGTCATCAGGAAATAGTAATAACTTGAGTTCTTCTTTACCTATTCCTATTCCTTTAATTTCTTTGGTCTGTCTAATTGCTCTGGCTAGTGTTTCAAGGACGATGTTGAATAGAAATGTTGAAAGAGGGCATCCCTGTCTTGTTCCAGTTTTCAGACAGATTGCTTTCAGTTTTTCTCCATTTAGAATGATGTTGGCTGTGTGCTTAGCATAGATAGCCTTAACAATGTTGAGGTATATTTCTACTGTCCCTATTTTTTAGTGTTTTAAGCATGAAGGGGTGCTGTATTTTATCAAATACCTTCTCAGCATCTATTGAAATAATCATATAATTCTTAACTTAAGTCTATTGATATTATGAATTACATTTATTGATTTCCAGATATTGAAACAATCTTGCATCCCTGGGCTAAAACCCACTTGATCATGGTACACTATCTTTTTAATATGATTTTGTATGTGATTTGCCAGAATTTTGTTAAGGATTTTTGCATCTATGTTCATCAGGGACATTGGCCTATGCATCTTTTTCTGGTTTTGGTTTCAGAGTGATACTAGCTTCATAGAATGAGTTTGGAAGGGTTTCTTCATTTTCTATTTCCTGTAATACTTTGCAGAGTATTGGTATTAGTTCTTCTTTAGATGTCCTGTAGAATTCAGCTGAGAACCCAACTGGATCTCGGTTTTTCTTTGTTGGTAGGCTTTTGATGGTTTCTCCTAATTTGGTGCTTGAAATTGATCTGTTTAAATTGTGTATGTCCTCCTGATTCAGTTTGGAAGGATCATATGTTTCTAAAAATTTGCAAATATCTTCAATATTTTCTATTTTGTTGGAGTATAGATTTCAAAGTAGATTCTAATTATGTTATGTATTTCAGTAATGTCTGTCGTGATCTTTCCTTTTTCACACGAATTCTAGTAATTTGAGTTTTTTCTTTCCTTCTCTTTGTTAGTGTGGCTAAGGGTTTATCAATTTTGTTTACTTTTTCAAAGAACCAACTTATTGTTTTGTCAATTTTTTGAATTGTTTCTCTTGTTTCAATTTCATTGATTTCAGTTCTGATTTTAATTATCTCCTGTCTTCTACTATTTTTGGTGTTGACCTGTTCTTTTTCTAGGACTTTGAGATGTAATGTTAGATCATTTAGTTGTTGACTTTTTATTCTTTTAATGTATGAACTCAATGCAATGAATTTTCCTCTAGTACTGATTTCAGAGTGTCCCAGAGATTTCAATATGTTGTGTTGTTCTCGTTTATCTCTAAGAGATTTTTAAATTTCCTCCCTGATGTCTTCTGTTATCACTGCATCATTCAATAGCATATTATTTAGTCTCCAGGTGTAGGAGTAGTTTTTGTTTTTTATTTTATCATTGATTTCTAACTGCATTCCATTATGGTCCGATCAAATACAAGGTCATATCTCTAATTTTTTGTATTTACTAATGACTTCTTTCTAGCATAGCATATTATGTATTTTGGAGAAGGATCCATGACCTGCTGAGAAGAAAGTGTATTCGCTCAATGATGGATGAAATATTCTATACATGTCTGTTAAGTCTATATTATTGGTTGTATTATTTAGTTTTATAGTTTCTTTGTTCAGTTTTTGTTTGGAGGATCTATCCAGTGATGGTAGTAGTATATTAAAGTCACCCACAATTATTGTGTTTTGGTCTATTTGATTCTTGAAATTGAGAAAGGTCTGTTTGATGTACATAGATGCTCCATTGTTAGGGACATAAATATTTAAAATCATTATGTCTTGCTGGTTTATGGTTCCCTGAAGCAGTATGAACTGTTCTTCTTTATCCCTTCTGACTAACTTAGGTTTGAAGTCCACTTTAATCTGATATGAGGATGGAGACCCTGCTTTTTTGCTGAGTCCATGTGCATGGTATGATTTACCCCATCCTTTCACCTTTAGTCTATGGATGTATTTTTCTAGTAGAGGAGTCTCTTGAAGGCAGCATATTTTTGGGTTTTTCTTTTTAATCCAATCTGCCAGTTTATGTCTTTTGATTAATGAGTTTAGGCCATTAACATTCAGGGTTATTATTGTGATATGACTTGTATTCCTGGTCATTTTGGCTTAATTTTGGTTTTTAACTTGACTTGGTTTCTCCTTTGATTGGCTTTTCCTTTAGGGTAGTTCTTCCCTTTGCTGACTTGTATTGTTGTTTTTACTTCCTCCTCATGGAATATTTTGCTGAGATGTCCTGTAGTGTGGGTCCTCCACTTGTAAATTCCTTTAACTTTATCATGAAAAGATTTCATTTCATTATCAAATCTGGAGGTTAGTCATTCTGGGCATAAGACTCTTGTTTGGCATTCATACTTTTCAGAGTCCAAAATAAATTGTACCTGGCCCTTCCAGTTTTTGTGTCTGGGCCTAGAAATCCACTGATATCTGTACTGGTTTCCCCCCACATGCAATCTGATGCTTCTCTCTCGTGGTCTCCAAAATCCTATCTTTATTCTGTATGTGAGGTTTTTTTTCATTTTAATGTGCCTTGGTATGGATCTGTTGTAATCTTGTGCATTTGGTGTTCTTCAAGCCTCTTGTGTTTGATTTTCTGTTTCATTCTTCTGACATTATATCATTGAACAGGTTGTTCATTCCTGTATCTCTGTGCCTTCCTCAATCCCAATAATTCCCAAATTTGGACTTTTCATGATATCCGATAATTCTTCGAGGTTCCACCTACAATCTCCCACCATCTTCTCAGTTTTGTCAACTCCATTTTCAAGATTAAATATTTTATCTTCATGCCTGAGATTCTGTCCTCCACAAGACCCGTTTCATTGGTGATGTCTTCCATCGAGTCCCTAACCTAGTTTATTGTTTCTTTTGTTTCAAGTATTTCTGTTTGTTTTTTTTTTTTTTTTTTCAGAATCTCTACCTCTTTATTGAACTGCTCTTTTGCTGCCTGTATTTGCTCTCCTAACTATTTTTTGGAATGATCATGCATTGCCTGCATTTTCTCTCTCATCCCATCCCTTGCTTCACAGATTGTTTTAATTATGTACATGTAGGGGACGCACCCTAATGGTGGCTACACCCTCGTGGCAACCTCCTCCTCATACGTGGAACTGCCTGATCCACCAACAGTTTACCCGGACATCTTTGTACTGCCACTCTCCCCCAGAAAATGAAAAATGTGTTCTTACCCAGCAACTCCCTGATTGGCCTGCTCATCTCCACCCCCTACTGTCAGGGATTGGTTAGCAGCAGTTCCCTGAATGTGATCAGCTTGTGCTGGCCATTTAGTCCTATGGGACTCTCCCCTGTGTGATTCCCCCATGCCTTGCTGACCTTTAAGCTAATTGGTTCCCACCTAGCCCCCACCCTACATAAAAGCTGTGTAACTTCCTCAATAAATGAGTTCCTGCTGTGCTTCATGCGCTGACAGACCTCCCGGCTCTGGTGGGTCTCCATTGCCACCAACACTCATCATCCTGCTCAGCCCTGTATTCTCCTCAGGCGGGCCCTGAGGAGATACATCGGACCTTGTTGCTCGAAAGGGAGCAACATGTACATTCTAAACTTCTTTTCTGCCATTTCTACTGCCATGCTGCCATCAGATTCCATCAAAATAGCATTTTGGTTTGTTGGGGACACTTTCTTCCCCTGCTTTTTAATATTGTTTCTGTATTTTCCCCTCTAGTAGTGAAGATCTGAGGAATTGCAGCTTCCCCCTGTAGGCTTATTGTAACCCTGCAGGTTTACAATACCTCTCCTTTGAGGGGAAGATCAATATTAGCAGCACCTGATACAAACAGTATGCAGCCCTACAACAGATAGCCCCTATAAAGATTAAAAAAAAAAGTTACATATTATAAACTCAATGTTGTTAAGTTGAAAAGGGCATTACAACAAAAGAAGGCCCAGTTTCCACCAAATACATGATCTGATTTTGTCTCTAGTAGTGGGTTGAGTTACAAAACTATAAAATGCAGTCAGTTATTCCAATGCAGTTGTAGACATTAGTCTTATGACAGGTTTGTTCTATAGGTAATGGCCCCATTATTCTAAATTAACTTAGGCTATTATATTACAATTGGTAGTATCTGTCAGGATAGTGATTTAATACATTATTTAAAAATCTTAGAATTTATGTCATTGATCTAGCAATTGTATTTTAAGGGTTCTATGGAAAGATAATCTATGTATAAAGATATAGTTGTATGATACCTTTAACAACCTTATTTTTAAAGTAGTATAAATAATCCAAATGTCCAACATAGGGTTTTGGATAAATGAACTATGTGACAAAAATCTGGCATTAAAAGTCATGTTGTAAAAGAATACTAATTATGTGCAATCTAAAACTCTAATGTACAAAGCTGCTCCCCCTGACCTTTCCAGTGCAGCCATTTTCCCCACCTCTCAACTACTGTCAGTCTGTGAACATCCTAGCTAGCTATTGGTTCATCAGTCAGCTTGCAAGTATCCTTCTCTATTATTGATCCCCTGTTAGCCCGGCACAATTCAACTGCTTTACTGTAGCTACCCCGCCATTTTTTCTCATCCTTCAGTCTCTCCTCCTCACTTTCTCTATCCTCCTGGCTTTCACACTCTCTCTACCACGCGCCCTTTCTCATCCTCGTCCTTTTCCTCTCATTTTCTCTCTTACCCTACAGGGAGACAATATGTTTGCTTAATAAACTCCCTTATGTGATTTCCCATGTCCAGCATGGTTTCCATGAGATTCCTTTAATTGGTGCCATGATGCTTATATACATATATAAAGATTACTGACATAACTTTTTAGATCTGCATTTTCATCAGAGAACAGAGTTCCATCTAATCTCAGCTTAATCTTCAAAATCTGTGTTTATAAACATGTATATTCTAATACTCCTTTGCCCCTCACTGAACTTCAGAATTTGGTCATGCTGGTCATGGCAAAAGAGGAAAAATTAGCTTCAGCATTAGAACATTTTACCTAGGATTTGTGAAAAACCCTGCCTTACCTGAGATAAGGCTCTGCCTCACAACCCTGCTGCATATTAGAATGGCTCCAAAGTAAGCCAGACTTTAACTCATTTAAAGTTGTGTTCAAAAGTTTGATTGTGAACATTACTGTGATGTCAAACAGGGGATATAATGAATAACTCAGTCAAAATTCAAGATAGCTATTGCACAAACTGAATGTTTTACTGTTGGTGATTCCATTTTGTATTTTTCTTGTAAACTCTAACTGTTGCCTGATTAATATTTTGCAGAAGTACACCATAAATTAACTTGAAATAGTAAGACATCACCTATAGGACAGATAATGTAGACCCCAATTAGATAAAAGGGGGTAAATAACTAAAGTTATAGATATTGAAGTTAAGTCCAGTACTCTTGCTTTATGACTGGTGAGACTGACTTGCTTGATGGTTAAGATCAAACTTAGAGATTGAGATTAAATACAGAGGTCAAGAGAAGTCCATATTTGTGTCTTCCCCTCAAGATCAGCCTGAACCCAGAGGACTTCTCTAAGGAGGTTTGCAACTCTGGGTGGGTCACACAACCTCATGATCAAGGAGATTTATGAGACCACTAGAGAATGAAAAGTCACTCAGTGCACCTGCTGCAGGGGAGGGTTAAGGAAAAAGGGAGACATCCCTGGTGCTTTCAAGGGAAGCCACCTCATCGAGGAGACCCTGCCTAACCAATGGGACTGGTGGAGTTAAGAAGCTGCTCTTAAGTTCTCTATGAGTGACTCCTGTGGGAACTCAGCTGACTCTTTAACAGACAGGAACAGGTCACTTTGACCAGCCTGATCTTAAACACTTAGCAAAATAGTTAAAACCAAAATATAGCCATTCTTGGGCATTTAAAAGAAATAATACTTAAATGCAACTTAAGACGTACACTTGTGTTAGCCCACTAGAATAAAGACTAAAAGCTACAAAAGAGAGATTCTTAGGCAAATGTGCCTGATAACTATCAAAAGAAACTGCCAGAGTCAGAAGTTTTAGTCAGTTTAAGGCCTACAGACACAGGTAGGCTTAATCTATGTTTCCCAGTATCTCTACTAAATGTTGCGTTTACATTCCTGACTCACTTTCTTTCTCATCGCTTTCCACTCTCTCTAGCACACACCCTTTCTTGTTCCTTTTCTTTTCTTCTCATTTTCTCTCTTACTCTACAGGGAGACACTCTGTTTGTTTAATAAACTCCCTTATGTGATTTCCCATGTCCAGCGTGGTTTCCGTGGAATCCCTTACACTTCCCAGCAGTTCCTAGAAGCCAGGCCTCTGCATCCCATGGCTCAACCTAGTCTGATTCTGCTCAATAAGGATGACTTCCCACAGAGGTGGATATTGTTTTATTCCAAAACCAATGCTTTCTTACTTCTACATGTTAATAGTAGATTTTATAGTCATGTAATTAATGTGAACCTTTCAAATTTGTTGTTTGTGTGAAATTGCTTAGGTTCTTTCGGGTCTTTGGTGGTTCCGTATGAATTTTAAGATGTTTTTATTTGATTTTTGGTAAAAATTTCATTGGAATTTTATAGGAATTTTATTGATGATAGATTTCTTTGTAGAACGTGAACATTTTACAAGATTAATTCCTAAAATCAATGAATGTTTGATATCTTTCCATCTGTTATGTTCTTCAATTAGTTTCAAAAAGGATATTAAAACTTCAGTTACAAGTATTTCTAAATATTTCATTTTTTGTATCTATTAATAATGAGGTGATTTCTGGGATTACCTTATATATTATATAAAGCTAGTAAATAGAAATACTTCTAGATTTGGCATATTTATTTTGTATCCTGCATCTTTAGTAGATTCATTTATTACTAATTCTTTTCTGCTGAAGTCTGCAGGAGATACACCTCTCTCTCTCTCTCTCTCTCTCTCTCTCTCTCTCTCTCTCTCTCTCTCTCTCTCTCCCCATTCCAACTGCAAACTATCACAATTCAATTTCTTTCTTCCCAATATGGATACCCTGTATTTCTTTCGGTTGCCTAACTACTCTGGCTAGGACATGCAGTATTATGTTTGAATTGGAGTGGTAAAACTATGCATCTTGCTCTTCATCTTAAAGAAAAACCTTCTAGCTTTTCACCATTGAGTATGATGTTAGCTTCAAGCTTGCCCCATGTCACCTAATTTTTTGAGTTTTATAACAAAAGGACATTGAATTTTTTTAAAAGATTTTTCCGCATGTATTGGTATTAATTAACTCTGTCCTTCATTCTGTGAATGGGATGAATCCCACCTATAGATTTTCATCTGTTGAACCATCCTTGCATCCCTGGAATAAATTCCACTTGATGATGGTAAATGATCAATTTGATGTGCTGTTGATTTCAATTCATTAGTATTTTGTGGTGATTTTTATATTTACATTCATCAGAAATACTGATGTGTAATATTTCCATTGTGGCTTTGGTATTAGGATAATGTTGGCCTTGAAAAAATGAGTTTGGAAATATACTTTCTTGGCAATTTTTTGGGAAAGATTTGAGCAGATTGATATTATTTTTTCTTAAAAAAGTTCAGCAGTATAGCCATCAGGTCCAGGGTTTATTTGGTGTAAGTCTTTTTATTACTGATTCAATCTCCTTAATCTCTATTATCTGGTCAGGTCTTAAATTTCTTCATGATTCTGTCTTGGTAGGTTGCTAGGAATTTATCCATTTCTTCTAAGTTATCAAGTTATTTGATAAATGACTGTGTGTAGCAGTCTCATAAGATTCTTTGTTCTTCTGTGCTATTAGTTGTAGAATCTCCTTGATCATATTTTATTTCATTTTTTGTGTCTTTTAACTTTGTTTCTTCATACAGCTAAAGGTAGTACAGCTATACTTGTTGATTTGGTTTATCTTATAAAAAATTCCAATTTTCAATTTTGTTGTTCTCTATTATTTGTCTCTATTTCATTTGTTTCTGCCATGATATTTTTTAGCCTTCTTCCTTTTACTATTTTTGGCTTAATTTGTTCTTTCTTTTCTAGTTCCTTGAATTTTAGTATTAGGTTGTTGGAGAACAACTTTCTTCTTCTTTTTTCTGATGTTGATACTTATTGCTATAAACTTCTGTCCTAGAACTATATTTGCTGCTTCCCTTTAGTTTTGATAGGTGTCCATTTCATTTGTTCATACAATTTAAAAATTTCCTTTGGATTTCTTCCTTGTCCCATTATTTATTTAGGATCATAATATTTAATTTTCATGCTTTTGTAAATTATCTTAAAAATTCTCTAGTTTTTGAATTCTCATTTCACAGCAATATGGTCAACATAGACCACATTGAAATGATTTAAAGCTAAAAGTTCACAGGACTTGTTTTGTGGTTTAACATACAACTATCCTGGAGAATGAGTTACCTGCCCTTGAGATCAATGTGTGCTGTGATGCTATTGGATCGAATTTTCTGTGTGTATTTTTTAGGTACATTTGCTCTCATTGTAAATTAAGGCTGATGTTTCTTTATTGATTTTTTGTGTGCACAATATGTCCATTGTTGAAAGTGTAGTATTGAAGTCCCTTATCACCACTGTATAACATTCTGTCTCTCTTTTCAAAATCTTCCCCTAAATGTTAGGTGCACATGTATTAAAAATTGTTATGGTGTCATGAATTAACCATTTTACAATTATGTAATGACCTCCTGCATTTCTTTAGACACTTTACATATGTAATTCATTTTACCTATATAAGCATAGCCACCTCTCTCTCTCTGCTTTTATTTGCACACATCTTATGATTGTATACTCTTTAAGTGAATATTCAACTTCTATTCACATAAGAAATTATACTTTTATTCCACACCTTCCCATACTTCTTATGGGAAATGTAAAATATATAAAATGTTTTTCTTACATATTTTATGTTTTCTTTAATATTGTTAGTCCTTCAACAAATTTTAGATTTTTTAATGATTTCAACCATTCTGTGATATTTCAAATTTTATTGATTTTCTGAATTTTTTATCATTGTTTAATCATTTCTGTCTCTAAGTAAGTTTGCTCAACTTCCATAAAGCTCTACTTTGAATTCTTTGCCTGGTGGTCCATAGGTTTCCATTTCTTTGGAGACAGCTACTGGGAAAAATTTGTTTTCATTTGCTATAGGGAAATCTTCATGATTTTTCATGTTTCTTCTTGTCTTAAGTAGATTCTGTACATTTCTTGGAGCACTCAGCACTTTAAGACTTTGTGGGCTTATTTCTGTGGGAAAAGATCTTACTCTATATGAGGTTGTAAAAAAGTGATTAAAATGGGATAAACTGTCCTGGCTAGCATGAGGGGGAAACAGTATAGTCTCTTTTGACTCTGTCACCTGAAGTCAGCATTGAAGAGTGTAGCAGGGATCTTCGATGACTAACAGTTGGAGTATTTCCCATGGTGGAAACTGTCTGTTGGCAGTGACTGTTGAAGTTCTCTGAGAGTCTTAGTTTCCTACCTGAGATCTTGAGACGTAGAGAAGCCCTCTTGGCATTGAGTCTGTTCTCATCGAGTATTGTGGTAGTCGTGGCATGAGTATCTGATAAGTGATGTTCTTGGGAAGCCATGGAACTAAGGCAAGAAGCACAAGCATGTATAGATCTGTTTTCCCAAGTAGCCTGACAGAAAACCAAATTTGGGCCCACAGTGACTGCCGCATCACTCAAACTGTACAGAAAAACATGACCAACTTTCAAAGGATTCCCTGCATTTCCACCCATCCAGAGCCATCAGAATACCAGAATAAAATATGTATCTACCAATCTGCTTTGAAGAACAAGTAAGTCTTTGACAATTATTATAACTCAGTCAACATCATTTTAAAAATCAATAACAACTTATCTATCAATTTTTATATTGCTGAATCAAAGTATGCTAGAATATCTGACTTCTATAATTTTTTTATTTGCTTACCTCTGTATGACTCCAGTGACTCTCTTTTAAAGAAACCTTTAAAGATGTGAAAACTACTGTTTCTCTTCAACTATATTTTTAATCTAAGTATCCTTTCTGGAATTCACAAATGCTCTCCAGAGTTTCCTCATGGCTGTCTTCATTTCTTTGTTTCGTAGAGTGTAGATAAGTAGATTCAAGATAGGGGTAATAATGGTATAAAATACAGCAAGGAACTTATCCACAGAGTGGTTGCTGAAGGGCCAGACATAGATGAAGATGCATGGACTAAAGAAGAGAATTACCACAGTGACATGAGCTGTCAAAGTGGAATAGACTTTGGACTGCCCCATAGTAGAGCATCTCCTGATGGTCATGAGGATCACACTGTAGGAAATAAGCAAAATGAGAAAACAACTCATGGAGAGCATGCCACTGTTGGCAACAATGACTATCTGTACAAAATAGGTGTCTGTGCATGCAAGTTTGCTAACCAGAGGGAGATCACAGAAAATGCTGTCCACCACATTGGGACCACAGAAAGGCAAGTTTACTGCAAAGGGTAACTGGAGTCCTACGTGAAGCAGACCTGAGCACCATGACATCACTACAAGCAAGACACACATTTTGTTGCTCATGATGGTCGTGTAGCATAGGGGTTTACAAATGGCCACATATCTGTCATAGGCCATGGAAACCAATAGTAGCATTTCAACATCATCCAGCATATGAAGAAGAAATAGCTGAGTGAAACAACTAGCAAAAAAAATAGTCTTCTTGTGCTTTACCAAGTTCACAATCATTTTAGGGGTGGCAAAGGAAGCAAGGGTTATATCCACAAAAGAGAGATTTCCAAGGAGGAAGTACATGGGGGTATTCAGGTTTGGGGTAAGAAACACCGTAACCATAATGAGAAGGTTACCTAGAACAGTTACAGCATAGATAACTAAGAAGAGTGCAAAGAGAATAAACTCTGCATCCTTGAAGCTGGTCAGTCCCACCAAAATAAATTCTGACACTTGAGACTGGTTTAATTGTTCTGAGAACTCTGCCATGCTGCCTGCTCTTGGATGACCTGTGGAGAGAAAGAAGAGATGACTCAGATCATGGACACAGCAAAGCTTTTTCATTCCATTGGGTTTTTCAGCATGACTCAAAAGCACAGAAAACAAAAGTGAAAGTAGACAAGTGTGATTTCTTCAAACTAAGAAGCTCCTGCACACCAAAGGAAACAATCAACATAGTGAAGAGACAACCTACTGAACAGTAAAAAGTACTTGCAAACTATAAACCTGATAATGGATTAATATCCAGAATATATAAGGAACTCCAAAAGCTCAATAACTTAAAAACACATAATTGATTAAAAGACAGGCAATAGATATATCTCACTGGAAGATAGACAAATGCCCAACATATATATGAAAAAATGATCAACATCACTAGCCATCAGGCAAATAAAAATTAAAACCACAATGAGATATTGATTCACTGCAATAATAATGGCTATTAAAAAATACTAAAGATAATAGTGCTGGTGAGGATATAGAGAAAAAGGAACTCCTGAACACATTTTAGAAATGTGAACTAGTCCAGTCCTTATGGAAAACAGTATGGGGTTTCCTAAAAAAAATTTTTTTTTAAATAGAACTGCCATATGATCCAGCAATCTCACTATGGGATATATATGCAAAGGAAATGATGACAGAGTAGACCAAGTAGAAGAACATTAACCAGAATGATCCTCTTAGGATGATGAGGAATCAAATAAATTAATATACTAATATAAATAGCCAAAAGATCAGAAGACATTAAAAATGCCAAAAAGATGTTTTCAACAAATTGTGATGGGAAAATTGGATATGGAAAACAAAAAAAATAAATAAATTCAAAAAATTGAAAAATAGAAAGGAAGTCATGGCAGGAGCAAGGTTTCAGAGAGCTGGCTGCTGTAAGGTCAGGGTGACCCCTAACCCTGTGCTGCCCTGGAGCCTGGGCACCATGTTCGTTTTCAGAGGCGTGGTCTCACTGGTTGGTACAGGCTTCTACCCCGTATGCTTTTGCCCCTAATGAGACTGGAGCATTACCAGAAGGAACAAGCCATACATGGGGCTGTTATTGAAGGTGGTATACAGCAACCAGGGTTAAATGTCTGGTCTGATTCATTTGGCAGGAAGTGAGGGGGTGTGTCGGGGTGCCGCGGACCCCCAGCCCTTCAGCGTGGCCAAGATGGCGCCTGGCAAGGTGCCAAGGAAGTGCTGAGAACAAAACCAGGTACCTCCAGCAGACTAATACTCTCTGCCAACAAGTGGCGTATTTTGAGGAAGTTAATGTGATTGGTCATGGGTCCTCGTGGACACTGCATGATCGCTATATCCACACTATTATGCTCCATTACTGTCCATGCTTTTCCCTCGTGATCTATAAGCTGATTGGTTGATGTATGTAATGTAAGGCGCTTGCAAGAGCGGCCAGTGCTGGCCAGCCAGAAGAAGCAGACTGCAGAAAATAAAGAACTTGCCCTGATCCGGTTTCGTCTTTCTCTGTGGGCAGGGGACGCGATAGATGGTGCCGAAACCCGGGAACGAGAAAAAATATAAGGGTAAGTTCACAGAAGTTTTCAAATCAAGAAAAATTAGTCTGAGAGTTCAAAAGGTGAGACGTCTCGAGGTTCGCGGAGCAGCGACAATTCATCATAAGAGGTTCCCCAGAGGAGGGACAATTCATCATAAGAGGTTCCCCAGAGGAGGGACAATTCATCACAAGAGGTTCCCCAGAGGAGGGACGATTCATCATAAGAGGTTCCCCAGAGGAGGGACGATTCATCATAAAAGGTTCCCCGTGGGAGGGACGATTCAAGTGGTACCAAACTGTGTGCGTGTGTGAGCGAGCGTGTGTGCGTGCGCGCGCCTGTCTTTTGTTTGTGTGTTTAAACTAGTAAACTACCTCGTAGTCATGGGAACGGATCTGTCTAAGATTAGAATGCAGCGGCCTCTTAGAGAACTTTTAAAAAATCACGGAACACCATTGAAGGCAAACACGGCCTTCAAGTTCCTAGATACTGTAGAGAAAGTCTCTCCGTGGTTTTTAGATGAGGGATTATTAAATCTTCCTCAGTGGGAACAGCTAGGAGAGGATTTGCGCGACGCGGAGAGACGTGAGCCTTTGCCAGTGGGAACTCTGGCAATATGGTCACTTGTTAAATCTTGTTTGATGCAGCAAGGTAAATCAAAAAACCCTTTTAGGGATTTAAAGGGGCCTTTAGAAGAAGGAAGTCAGATCTTAGAAGAAATTAAAGAGGAACGATCATGTTCTCAGACTTCAGAAAGAGAAAGTTATACGGAAAGAGAAAGTTCTGAGGAAGAACTTACTGGGGAGGAGCTTGAGGAAGCTATGGGAAAGTTAAGCGTGCAACCTGAGCGCCATCTAGCGTCTAAACGGCTTAGTACACCTATTGCCCCCAGAAGGCTTAGTACACCTATTGCTCCCAGTGCACCACCTATGGAGTTTAAGGAAAAGGAAAACCATAGCAGACATAGAGGGTGGGCCTCCTTACAGAATGCTACATATCCAGTATTTGAGGATGCTCAAAATCAAAGATTTCATCAGCTATTAGATTTTAAAATGGTTAAACAGCTAAAGAAGCAGTGAGCACTTATGGGCCTCAATCGGCTTTTACAGTCTCACTGGTAGAGACCATGATGTCTTTAAATATGCTACCTTTGGATTGGACTAATTTAGCTAGAGCAACCTTGTCAGGGGGACAGTATCTTATGTGGAAAACAGCTTGGCAGGAAATTTCAATGGACACTGCAAGGCGCAATGCAGCTTCAGGGAATCCACAGGTAGACAGAGACATGTTGATGGGAACAGGGCCTTATGAGGGAGTCCAGGCACAGATTAATTATCATCCTGCAGTGTATGCTCAAATTGCTGTGGCTGCTATTAAAGCATGGAAAACCCTACAAGGGTCAGGAGATTTACAAGGACAGTTGTCAAAATTTACCCAAGGAAGTAATGAGCCCTATGCAGACTTTGTTGATAGATTAATTCAAACAGCTTCTAGAATTTTTGGAGATGCTGATCAAGCAATGCCATTAATAAAACAGTTAGCCTACGAACAAGCCAATAAATGGTGTAAAGATGCCATCAGGCCATGGAGAAATAAAGACTTGACTACTTATTTAAGAGTCTGCAAAGACATTAATGAGACCTCTGGAAATAGTGCTGCATTTATTGCTGCACTCGACAGACAAACCTCTGTTCTTGCCACAGCACTAGCACAAAGAGGAGGGAGTAAAAAAGGAGGACCTCCTGGTTCCTGCTTCACATGTGGACAAATGGGATATTTCAAAGCATGTTGCCCTTCCAAGAACAATGGCCAAGGAAAGGGGCCTAAGTTATGTCCGCGGTGTAAAAGAGGAAATCATTGGCTTAATGAATGTTATTCTGTTAGGGACAATGAAGGGAATCCTTTACCAACTAACCCCAGGTTACAAAAAAATGGGGTGAGGGGCCCGCCCCGGGGCCCACAACAAATATACGGGGTGATTCAACAAGTGCCACGACAGTGGTATCCTCCAACCGAGAAGGGAATGAAGCTCAGGAAAGAAGAGCCACCTCAGGAAGTGCAGGATTGGACATCTGTGCCACCTCCAGACTCGTATTAACCCCTGATATGGGTGTACAAATGGTAGACACAGATTGGGAAGGAAATATTCCGGCAAATTCAGTAGGATTGCTTCTAGGCAGAAGTTCTTCTACCTTAAGAGGTCTTATAGTCCACCCAGGAGTAATTGACCCTGATTTTCAAGGACAAGTTAGGGCTATGGTTTCTTCACCCAAAGGAATTACAGTCATTTCTCCAGGAGATAGGATAGCACAAATGTTAATTTTACCTAGTCAGCATTCCTTGTGGCCTAGTAAGAAGACAATAAGGGGAAATAACGGATTTGGGTCTACAGGAGGACCCTGGGCTAATTTTACTATGGACCTCCAAGATAGGTCCATAATGCAGTTAATAGTGGGACATAAACCTTTTATAGGATTACTGGACACAGGAGCTGATAAAAGTATAATAAGTGAAGCAGTTTGGCCCAAAGGTTGGCCTGTAGTTACAGCTAATCAAAATTTACAAGGTTTGGGTGTGGCTCAATCACCTAACCAGAGTGCTGCTTCGCTGTCCTGGAGGGATAATGAAGGCCATTCAGGGATTTTTCAACCATATATCTGTAAAATACCTATTTCCTTATGGGGGAGGGATGTCTTAACTCAAATGAATGCTAAATTAACAACAAATATTAATTCTAAACCTGTGACACATATGATGAAAAAGATGCAATATACAGAAAATCAAGGGTTAGGTCGAGAACAACAGGGATCACTACAACCCTTGCCCTTACCTCCTCCAAAAAATGATTTCAGAGAGCTGGGTTTTATATAGGGGCCACTGTTATTACACCAATTCCAATAGTTTGGAAAAATGATGAGCCACAATGGATTCAACAGTGGCCCCTTACTACAGTAAAGTTAGAAGCGGCTCATAAATTAGTACAAGAACAAGTACAGGCAGGACATTTACAACCTTCCACTTCTCCCTGGAATACTCCCATCTTTTTTATTAAGAAAAAGTCTGGAAAGTGGAGACTATTACATGATTTAAGAGCCATTAATGCACAGATGTTCCCTATGGGTCCTATACAACGGGGATTGCCTTTAGTTACAGCTTTACCTAAAAATTGGCCCACTGTCATTTTAGATTTAAAAGATTGTTTTTTCTCAATCCCATTACATAGAAGGGATTGTTGGCGATTTGCTTTTACCTTACCTTCTCTCAATCATACACAGCCTGACCAAAGATTTGAGTGGACTGTATTGCCTCAAGGCATGACTAATAGTCCCACATTATGCCAAATGTATGTAGATAAAGCCTTAAAACCTACAAGAGACAATTTTCCAGACTTGTTGATTTATCATTATATGGATGATATCCTTATCTGCCACAAAAACAGACAATTCTTGGAAAAGGCTTTACAATTTTTAATTTCCACTTTACAACAGTATGGCTTAAATATTTCTCCAGAGAAGCTACAAATGGGAGAAACTCAAGAATATCTAGGTACTAAGCTTACAGCTACTATGGTAAAGCCTTTAAAATTAACCATTAGAACCGATAAGCTTAAAAATCTAAATGATTTTCAAAGACTCCTTGGAGATATAAATTGGATTAGGTCATATTTAAGAATTACCACAGGAGAGCTAAAACCTCTATTTAATATACTTAAAGGAGACCCTAATCTCCATTCTCCGAGAGTCCTTACTTCGGAAACACAAAAGGTTCTCACGTTGGTAGAACAGAGATTACAATCAGATTATACAGAAAGATGTGATCCATCCCAACCTCTAATGTTGATTATTATCCCAGAACAACATAGCCCATATGGAATTTTATGGCAAGGAGGACCTTTACAGAGTATCAATCTCCCAGCATCGCCCACAAAACAGTTACAAACATTTCCTAAGGCAATAGCTCAGTTGATATACAAAGGGTTGGAAGCCTGTATTACCATATTTGGAAGTCACCCTAAGGTCATTATTATTCCCTATACTAAACTACAAATACAGTGGTTGATTCAGCATGATGATGATTGGGCTATTTTATATTGCTCAACCACAGCAACATTTGATAATCATTATCCTAAACATCCATGGATACAATTTTGTAAAAATACTCCAATTGTATTTCCAAAAATTACAAAGATGCAGCCTTTGCATCATTGTCAAACAATATTTACTGATGGATCTAAAAATGGAGTGGGAGCAGTAATAATTGGAGATAAAACTGAAACCATCATTCTCCCTTCCTCATCTGCCCAAGTAGTAGAGCTTGCTGCAGTAGTCTTAGCTTTTAATATCATGAAAGATCAACCTTTTAATCTGTTATCTGACAGTTATTATATAGTACAATCAATACCTTGTTTAGAAACTGTGCCTTATATTCCCGATGGATCCACAGTTGCTCCTTACTTTCGAACCTTGCGTGCCCTAATTTTAGACCGCAAATACCCCTTTTATGTAGGACATATTAGAGCTCATTCTGGCCTACCAGGACCACTTGCCAAAACAAATGCTAAGGCTGATAAAGCCACAAAAACCATCTTTGCTTTTACACTATTCGAACAAGCTAAGATGTTTCATTCACAATTTCATGTTAATTCTACTACTCTTAGAAGAAAGTTCAATATTTCTAAAGATGTTGCTAGACAAATTGTTAAAACATGTCAACATTGTGCCACCCTATTGCCAGTACAGTCTGTTGGAGTAAATCCCAGAGGACTGTTACCTAATCATATTTGGCAAATGGATGTAACTCATATTCCTGAATTCGGTACTGTAAAGTATGTACATGTTTCAGTAGACACCGCTTCAGGAGTAATTATGGCCTCAGCTCACACTGGTGAAAAGGTTAAAGATGTTATACAACATTGTTTACAAGCATTTGCAGCCTGGGGCATTCCAAAAATCATCAAAACTGATAATGGGCCAGCTTACACATCCAAAAGTTTTCTTCTATTCACAAAAAATTTTGGTATACAACTTATCACAGGAATTCCTTATAATCCTCAAGGACAAGGAATAGTGGAACGCACTCATTTAACATTAAAAAATTGTTTAATAAAACAAAAAGGGGGAATAGGTGCTGACTTTAGAGCACCTAAAGACAAACTAAATTTAGTACTTTTTATTTTAAATTTTTTAAATGTGGACAAAAATGGAAGCACGGCTGCAGAGAGACATGCTAATCCCACAAGTACTCAAATGTGGGTAAAGTGGAAAGATATTCTCACAGGTACATGGAAAGGTCCAGATCCAGTTCTTCGGTGGGTCCGAGGGTCTGTTTGTGTCTTCCCACAGGATCAACAAACACCAATTTGGATACCTGAAAGGTTGACCAGACTGGTGCATCAAAGTAATGATGAAGAACATCGTGCTGATAAGCGCCCTGCTAATGATGATGTTGACACTGGTGAAGACACGAGAATTATGGGCGATAGTTAAAGCCTGGCCATATCCTTTACCGTTAACTAATACTTCCTCTTTACTTCCTCCATTGTTCACCACCAATGCAGCTACAGGATTACCCACCACGTCTTTTGATCCAGATACTCATCTATATAATTTTTCCACTTTCTCCCTTCCTGGAACCTTGTGCTTTGATATACCTGAAGATAATGCTATTAGTAGTAATGACTTTAACCCTTGTATTGTTCTCCAAAAGCAGGTACAGTGTTTCTTTACATCCAAGGATTCTCCTGATGATCTACCCCAAGGCTATAATACGCTTGGTGTTCACCTTAGTAATGGTACACAAATAGCCACGTCAATGGAATATAGGAAAGGGGCAGCCACTTTGATTACAGGACTTATACCTCACAGATTACCACTTCCCACTAATGGATTTAAAACTCCTAGACTTTTTCCTCCATGTAAACCAAAATTTTCCACACTTCCTACCTGGACAGGTTGTCAATATGCTGAGCAAGCAGCCCCAGTTCAACATGGATTTTTCTTCACACCAAATTTTACTTCTCAGCGCACTACTGATGACTTTCATGATTATGACGGCAAATTTGGCGGAAAGCGCACTAACCCCTTTGATAATTGGTTGCTATTTACCTCGACTTCAGGATATACTAACTTACAACCCTTTTTTGCTCTTAAAGGAGGTTCTTTCAGACAATGCGAATGGACTTCTAGGAAGTGGACTGGAATTGACAAGAGTGGAGCCAAGACTACTACTAATTGTACTCAAAATCTTTCATTCTTGTCCACTCCAGTCTGTGTGTTCCCTCCTTTTATGTTTTTACTAACTAACACTAATAGCACAAATCTTAATTGCTCTCAATCTAGATGCTACCTTTCTCAATGCTGGAATGCTACCAATTTCTCCCGAGTGGTCATCATGCGAATTCCTACTTTTCTGCCTATGCCAGTTTCTGTTACAGATGATGAATTGCCAGTATTGCTTTCCAGAAATAAGAGGGACTTTGGAATCACCGTAGCAGTCATTACCACCATAGTTGCATCAGCAGCAGCAGCCGCCGCAGCAGCTGTAGCCTTGACGACATCAGTACAGTCAGCAACTAAGCTTAATGAAGTGGTCCAGCAGACAGCTACTGCTCTGTCTACTCAACAAACAGTGGATCAACACCTAAAAGCAGGACTACTTTTGGTGAACCAGCGTGTGGACTTACTTCAAGAACAAATGGACCTTTTACAAGAACTGTTAAGTGTGGGGTGTATTTATCATCTGCCGGGACTGTGCATTACACCTGTAGCTTATCATAATCTTAGTTATGCAGCAAATTTGTCTAAAATCATATCTACTCAGCTACGTGCCAATTGGTCTTATAAATTTGATAATCTTACTGCCATTCTTAGATCACAAATTGTTAGCCTTAATTCTACTAGAGTTAATGTAGCCCCTATATCTGAAATGCAAAATTGGTTATCTTCTTCCTTCAGTTTTGTAAAGCAATGGGCAGGAATGGGAGCATTGTGTGTGTTTATGATCATTGCAATTATCTTCCTCACACGCTTTATCATGCGTATACGCCAAGTTCATGCCAGAGATCGCATCATTTTCCATCAAGCCATGATGGCCTTAGAGGCTGGCAGCTCTCCTCAAGTCTGGCTGAGCATGCTGGATCGGTAGTCAACGACGGGTAAGGAAGGAGGTAACCGCGTACCGACCTAAGACAGGAGCTGTAGCATGCTCTGCAGTTATCCGATGACGGGTAAGGACGATGGTTGACCACTCCGCCTAAGACAGGCACGATCCCAAGCCAACATTCTTTTAATAAATAAAAAAGGGGGAGCTGTCGGGGTGCCGCGGACCCCCAGCCCTTCAGCGTGGCCAAGATGGCGCCTGGCAAGGTGCCAAGGAAGTGCTGAGAACAAAACCAGGTACCTCCAGCAGACTAATACTCTCTGCCAACAAGTGGCGTATTTTGAGGAAGTTAATGTGATTGGTCATGGGTCCTCGTGGACACTGCATGATCGCTATATCCACACTATTATGCTCCATTACTGTCCATGCTTTTCCCTCGTGATCTATAAGCTGATTGGTTGATGTATGTAATGTAAGGCGCTTGCAAGAGCGGCCAGTGCTGGCCAGCCAGAAGAAGCAGACTGCAGAAAATAAAGAACTTGCCCTGATCCGGTTTCGTGTTTCTCTGCGGGCAGGGGACGCGATAGGGGTGACAGAGGACAGATGAGGTTCGACACTGGAGGAATTTTCAGGAAGCAGGTTTATTTCAGTTGTGGCAGTCCAGAGGGCTAATGCCTAAAAATCTTGGACCCAGGGTGTAGAAATTCTATTAGATTTATACTCAGTGGGGTGACTATATTGCAGGGGCATCTGGAATTCCATCCAGTGCTTGACAAAGATCCTCTGGAGGATGATTGCAAAGGCTCATTTTAAAGGGAATTGCCGGATGTTTTGCTCCGAAGCATGGTGTTTTTTCTGCTCTGTTTTTCTGATAATATATTACTCATTTCAGTCTGAACAGATTACTTAAGGGGATGTGGGGAATACAACAAAAATTCCAGAAAATATTAGCTACAATCTGAAAAACAGTGGGTCTTTACCACTAACAAAATTAAAAATAATTTTACAACGATGCAATGAGTCCCTGAAAGTCTCTGGAGAAAATAGTTATAGATCTGCCTTTGTCTCCAACAGGCTGGTTAAATTCTAACGATGGTGGTGGGGTAAAAGAATTAGGTTTCACAACATTCCTTCCTTCCTACAAAGAATAGGTCACCCCTATAATAAATGTTGGTGCACAATGCCCTGTTCTGGAAAAAAAGAGCTATGTAAGACAAGGTAATCTATTCAGTAAAAAAACTTGGCCATGAGAACCATTGTGACCACTGCCCTTCTGTAGCCCTTAACTCAGCAATTTAGATATTAACCAGATGGACCTAGTAGAGATGGTCACATGAGATTACTTGTCTATCACTTTAACCGCGAGAATAATAAGAATAGTCTTAGGTCACATAGAGTTTAGATATTAAGGAAATAAACATTGTATTAGCTCATCGACATAGTTAGATATTCTTAAAATAATTGTGATTAGGTAAGAATAATCTGTAAGGTTACTGTTTTCTCATAATATTTCTGTTCCTTGTTAAAAACAATTTCTGCCTATGCTTTGGAAACTTCTTTAATATTAACCACAAGACTGCCATTATAGCCTGAAGAAAAATGTATATAAATCCAGCCTTCCTCAGAATAAAGTGGGATTGATTGCACCAGAACTAGAGTCTGTGTCTTTCATTCTCCATCCATCGCCGACGCTGTCTCCCTGCACACCAGTTTACCAGTGTGGAACCCATGGACTCCTGCTAGGGCTGGACCCCAGCATTACATTACAATGGGTGGATACATAATAATTACTCTTTGTCCCATATTTTAGGGTAGAAGAGGTTTCACATGTTTTTATCAAGAAAACAGTAAAAGTAACTTTTGCACAGCAACAAGCTCTCTTGAGGCAGAGTATATCACAACCGTTTGTCTGTAAACCGGGCATTAACAAGAAAAAGGGAGCTTCAGACCACATGGAGCTCTCTGCAGAAATCCTGTGAAATATTGCTGACAAGAAACTTAATTGTGGTAGGGGGTCCCTGGAGAAACTTATATATTACAATTATGGTGGGGGTCTTTGCGGGGGCTACTTCAAAGGCTGTTACCAACTCTGATTATGAAAGTAGATGTCTTGCTTTCAACTGCATCAAATACAATAAATGACCTCAGTATACATGATGCTGGGAGATGAAAATTGTAATGCTGTTGCTAAAGGTACTTGTTGTAAGACTGTGCAGGGATTAATATTTTCTTTTTTTACACAACAGAAGATCAGTGGAACAAATCACACACCATTAGGAACATTTTCATGATTTAGTTTTCTTTCTAAAAATGAGGACTGTTTTTCCCCAAAATGAGACTGTTTGCTGGGAATATGCTTATTATTTAGTCTTAACCACTTACAGAGATGTGATATGAATGCAAGCCACATGCAGGCTTCACAAGGTCCAAATCTGCTTTGCCACCTCCAAGGTTAAGAGATTACAGAGAGAAAACACCATGCTGAGCTGCCCTGAATGGCTCTTTCAAAATGTTGTTTGGTAAAGCCCTTTGAAAACATCTTGTGGTGTTTAAGAAAACACAATACAACTTAACAATTTTCTGTTTAAGATTACTCTGTATTGGCAAATAAGTAGGAAACAAGTCAAACTATACTAGCACACTTGCATAGTAGAAATCGGTGGTGAATTAACAAAAGTGAAACATGTATATAAAAATGATTTATTCTTACTTCAAAATGATGTAATTTTTTGTAAATCCTTTTTTTGTAAAATAACTATATTGTAGTACAAAGAAGAATTACTTGACTTAGAAAAAATAAGGCTAAAAAATAAAAATCATAATTATGTTCCACCAAAACCCCACAACAGCTACAAAATTAACTTCAAATTGGACCATAAATCTAAAGATAGTATGCAAATTCAAACTTCTACAATAAAAACAAGAAGGAAATATGCATTAACATGGGTTAGGCATATACCTGTTTGACAACTCCCAAAATATGACCCATGGAGAAGAACAAAACCAACTGCACATGAGAAGTAGAAATTGTATTCTATGTTTACCTCTACCACACCACCTGTGTAGGATTGCCACTAATTTGCCTCTAATTTGGGACTACCAATATATTAATAATATTTATAAAATGAAGGTATCATTTTGAGAATAACAAATTAAGTCATTCATAGATGCACATACAGAGCTGTGTGCTACAACCCAATGGAGGCACCTCTGTAGATGTTCAACCATGTGGTTTAGCACTTGCTTGTGTAGTGCTGCTTTGCACTTATGAACAGGAAAACATGTACAAGTGATCTTGTAGAGTATATTTAAGGGATGCAACTTCATTGTAAGCAGAGAAAATCTCAATCAGTTTTGAGACATACTTTTGTAGTATTTCCTCTTTCTATTCATATTCATTTGAATATAACTGACTTCAGTTGAATTTCTGCTATTAATGGAGAAACAGAAAGAATAAAGGGATTGCATGAAATCCATGATGACCTACCCAGTCATTTAAAAACAAGCTATCCAGAGGAAATTGGCAGATAACAAGGGGAAAACTGGGCTTAAAATTTTCTGATCCCTCAAAGTCTACCAGTCATTACTTTTCATATTTGGCACTCATAAGTAATTACACTTATTAATAATTAATAATTAAAGAATATGAGTTAGAAAGGTTGAGAATTTTAATTGGAATAGTGTGCAAAAAGCACTTAGCACAGCATTGCACATACAGTTGGCACATAGTATAAGTTAGTTATTGACTAGCTGAATCAAAAATAGATTTAACATTGATCTGAATTTGATGGCTTACCAGAGTAACATCAGACATGGATAGATAACATTTGGCCATGCCCAGAATGCTTTTTGTATAATAGAAACTTTATACTTTTTATAATTATTTCATGAGGTTCATATATTCAGTCACAAATGTGGAAAATTTTACACATTCATACTGTATCAGAAATCATTTGAATTCAGAAATTTGCCTTTAGTATTTCACATAGTTCTTACGCCAGATCAACAAATGCATTTACTCCTGCTTGTTGCACCACAGTAGAAGGAGTGTGTAAATCTTCTCTGGGGAAAATTTTTATTTTGGTTCAAGGACTTGAGCTAATATTCTAGTACTCTCTATACTTACATTGTCAACAGCACATTTACTTTGGTTCCTGATCTGGGTGCTAAGATTTCACCTGAACAGTGTGTCTTACCTTAGGATGCTGCTGCCTTCCTGATTGCTGGCCACACCACTGATGCAGGATTCTGCACACAATGCTTTCTGCTGGTCAGACACACCCGTGAAGCCCTGAATCTTTTCTGCTCACTTCCTTTGTGAATGGGTCTCAGTCCTCTGTTAACCCTGGATGGGACAGAAACTAAAGTTTTCCAGAGCACATGGGTACAGAATGCATACTTTGCCTTGTTAATGAGTCTCCTTCCCTGATCAAATGTGTTTCTTGGACAGATTTTTGAAGCCTGGACTCCAACTGTGCCAAATCTGGCCAGTTCAGGTGATTCTGAATCTGAATAACCTTAAACTGTATGTATTGTATAGTACATTAAAAAATGTTCAAGAAATAATATTTTATTTCTGAAGTTCAATATCAGATTTCAGATCTCATCAACTCTCTTCTCACCAGAACCCCCACTGAGACCCTCCCCTGCTTCTCTTTATCTGCCTGCTTACCTCCCACTGCTCTCCTCAACCCTCTGGGTGAATGACAGGGTCCACACTTTTCCTGACTTTGACCTACTCAGTCCTTTCATTTTCATCATTTGAGCTCCAGGCTGATTTACTATGATGAGAAAGGAGGTATGGAATCCTCGCTCTTCCCACTGAAGAGAGGAATTGGGAATGCTACTGAGCAGCTCACACAACTGAAGGGAGCCAAGGCTCAGAGAAGGGGAGGGATTCTTGGTGGTGTCATGGAAGTAAAGCTGAATTCTAGTGATCTTCTAACCTCTGTGCTTCCTACAGGCTGTGAGAAGTGTGTAGGACGGGTCTACACTTCTTGTGTTTCCTAAACACTTCATTCTCCCCAACTTCTCAGCAAAAGTTCCAAGATAAGGAGTATTTGGAGCACTCTCTTTCCTGTTACTGGATGAAGCTTAATCAATAACGATAATAACAAAATAAAATTCCCAGTAGAACTGCTCTCTGGGATATAACAATGGTCAGAGTCTCTTAAATCAGGAAGAATCCTTGAGAGTTGACTGTTCCAACGGCTTTGTTTAGTAACCTCCCGGCTCTCCCTATCCAGCCTCTAGAAAAAAAGGTTTCAGATAAAGGAAGTCCCTAGTAAGAAGAATGCATACATATCAATAATCAATTACTCTCATCTTCTCTAATTCATGCTAGTCATCCTCAATGTCTAAACTGATACCTTCTCAGTGGAACCTTTTCTAATAAACTGAGTCAGAATTGAAGATTCTCTCCTCTGTGTCCTGGTAGCACTGCCCTTATGACCTGTGATGCAGTTATTTATCTTCCTTCCTTCCTTCCTTCCTTCCTTTTCTCCTTCCTTCCTTCCTTCCTTCCTTCATTTTTCCTTCCTTCCTTCCTTCCTGATGTGAATTATTTATTCTTATTTTCATCTCAGCACCCAGCACAGTGCCTGGCATGTAATGGAGGCTCCTCATTCTTTCCTCAATGATAATAAATTCAATGATTCATTAAGACTCTCTTGTGTGACAGACTCTAAACTAGGAACGTCACATAAATCATCTCACATACTTTTCATAACTGAGTTTAATTCTCCAGGAAAATTTCCATAATATCTTCAACATTTCCTGAAACCCAAGACTCCACCTTTACATGTCTGTTTGCAACACATTTATTGAACAATAGTTATTTTGTGTAAGCTCTAACAGCCAAAGGCACTGACTTTAGTATGCTAACGATATCTTCTTACCAGTTCAGATGAAGTAAACAATCAGTTCTGATGGGGAAATATCTCCATGGGCACATGGCTTCTGAATTTAGAGTTCCACAGGAAAGTGCAGCCCTCTAAAGCATGTAACTCCAAACCATAAACCTAATATAGTCTCTCCTAACATTAGACAGTGGCTAGCAAGAGCTGGAAAACTCTGGGGGAACTCTCATAGGTGATTCTAATGGGAATTCATTTTGTTCAGGGAATAATACTTCATGGTTGCGAAGTATTATTCCATCTTTTAGCATTAATCATAGTTTGAAGGTGACAGATGAACTTAGTCCTACCTGGAATGTTAAAGTGCAATTTAGAGAAGTTGGATTTCTTTAATCTTTCTTTTGTTCTATATTTGTGGGATCATTTAATTTTTATTCTTAATTATGAAATAATGAGATTGAACTTAATGAAGACGTGTATGAAGGTAAAAAGGATGTTGATGTGGGCTCCTAAGAGTACCCTCTGGATGGATAGAGTCCACATTTACCACAATGTGCTACAAAATGATATCAGTGAGGAGAAGAATATGTGTGGACAATCCTTTAGAAGGATCTAAAGGGCAGGGGAAACAGGCAGAAAAAGAGAATAGAAAGGCTTGTGTGATTTTAGAATTTAATTATGACATTGCATCTACAAGCCATGCCACTTCTATGATGCTTCAAACATTTATTAGCTTCACCCACTTCTTTTCTAATTAATCATTAATATCTTAAAGCTAACGATTGCTTGTTTATTGTATGTTAGTCAATAGGCTAATCATAGAGGGTACAGATAATATGCTCCTAGCTCTCCAGAAACTGACAGTCTAGTGAAGATAAATAGCAAGTTCATAGACCTTCTCCTATACACTAGGTATGGTGCTAAACTTTCATTATTATTCTATGCTTTTGTCCTCACACAGAATGAATATTAATGTACTTATTCACATATTTCAGTTATTTTGTATTCTGAATAAAAATCTCCTGTCAGAGAAGTAGTTGGTAAAGATTTTCTCCAATTTTGCAGGCTCTCTTTTCACACATCTGATCAATTCCTTAGATATGTGGAAACTTTTCAATTTGATGCCATCTCACTTATTGATGCTTGGTTTTATTTCTTGTTAAGGGGTCTTGTTTAGGAAGTCAGTGCCTGCACCATTATGTTGGAATAGTGTCCCCAGGTTTTCGTCTGGCAGTTGCAAAGTTTCTGTTCTTTTTCCTAGGTTTCTGAACCACTTTTATTTGATTTTTACACAGGGTGAGAGAAATGAAACCAGGGGTCTAGTTTCATTCTTCTACAAATGGATATATCATTTTTCCCAGCACCATTTTTAAAACCTCTTAAAAACCTTTGTAAAAAAGCCTGTCTTTTCTACAACATATATTTTTGGCATCTTTGTCAAGTACCAGATTAATGTACTAATGTGGGTTTGTCTCTGTGTCTTCTATTCAATTGCATTGGTCTTCATGCCTATCCTGACACCAACACCATGTTGCTTTTGTTATTATAGCTCTGCAGTATAATTTTAGATCAGGTATTATGATGAATCCTACCTCACTTTTTTTACTCAGGGTTCCTGGGTCTCTTATTCTTCCCAGTGAATTTTAGGACTATTTTTTATAACTGTGAGAAAATGTCATTGTTATTTTGAAGGGGATTGCATTGAATCTGTATAGTATTTTTGGTAATATGGTCATTTTGACAATATTAATTCTACCTATTTAAGAACATGGGAGGTCTTTTTATCCTCTAACTCCTTCATATTTTTTCTTCAGTGTTCCATAATTTTTATTGCAGCAATCTTTTACCTCCTTGGTTAGATTGATTCCCAAGATTTTATGCTTGTGTGTGTGTATGTTGAGGATATTGCTAATGGTGGTTCCTGATCTCTTTCTCAGCAGAATCTCTGTTAGAGTATAGGAAAGATATTGGTTTGTGAATGTTGATTTTGTATCCTCTTGCTGAATTCGTGTATCAGTTCCAGAAGTCTTCTGGTTAAGTTCTTTGTGTCTTCTAGTTATAGTTTCATGATAATTTTATTTCTTCATTTCCTACAAGTATCCCTTTGGTTTTTTTCTCTCATCTAATTGCTCTGCTTAGTGTTTCAAGAACTGTGTTGAGCAGGAGCAGTAAGGGTGGACATCCTTGTCTTGTTCCTGATTTTAGAAAAAAAAAATGCTTTCAGCTTTTCTCTATTCACTCTGATGTTGGCTTTGCATTTGTCATACATAGCCCTTATAGTATTGAGGTAAGTTTCTTCTACTCCTACTTTCCCCAGAGATTTTTTTAAACATGAATGGGTTCTGGATTTTATGAAAGACGTTTTCTGCATCTGTTGAAATACGGTCATATGGTTCCTGTCTTTACTTCTACTTATGTGGTGAATTACATTTATTGATTTGTGTATGTTGAACCAACTTTGCATCCCCAGGATAAAACCCATTTGATCATGGCATGTTATCTTCTTGATATGTTTTTGAATGCAGGTTGCTAATATTTCATTAAGGATTTTTGTATTTATGTTCATCAGGGACATCGGTCTGTAGATTTTTTTTTTTTTCTTGTTGTATCTTGTCTGGTTTTGCTATCAGGGTAATACTGACTTTGTAGAATGTATTTGGGAGTGCACTTCTTTTTCAATTTCACAAAATAATTTGAAAAATACAGGTGTTAGTTCTTCTTTAAAAGTCAGCTAAGAATGTATCAGGTCCTGGTCTTTGACTTTTGGAAAGTCTTGAATTGCTGTTTCAATTTCATTGCTTGATATTGGTCTGTTTGGCTTTGCTATATCTTTCTAGTGTCTAGATACTTGTTGATCTTCTAGATTTTTCAGTGTATTACAGCATAAATCTTCAAAATAGTTTCTAATGATCTAGACTTCAGATGTATCTGTAGTGATATCTGCTTTTTTATCTCGAACTTTATTGTTCTTCTCTCTATTTTGGGGGAGGGTATTTGGCTAACAGTTTATTGCTCTTATTTATCTTTTCAAAGAATCAACTCTTTGTTGCCTGGTCCTTTATGTTTTTATTCTCAATTTCACTAATTTTGCTTTGTTTTCCACTGGTTGTGGAATTACTTTGTTCTTCCTTTTCCAAGGCTGTAAGGCAGAGCATTAGATTATTTGCAATCTTTCTTTTAAATCTAGGTACTCAGTACAATAAATTTTCCTCTTAGAACAGCCTTTGTACAATCCAAGAGACTTTGATAGATTATATCTCTGTTCTAATTTGTTTCTAAGAACTTCTTAATTTCTTCTCTCATTTCTTCTATGATTCATTTCTCATTTAATAGTATTGTTCAGTCCCATGTGTTAATGTTCCTATTACTTTTTCTTGCTGTTGATTTCTAGTTTCATTCTATTATGATCTGATGGGATGCACTGGATTTTATCAAATTATTTGTATATGCTAAGACTTACATCATGATATAGAATATGATCTCTTTTGGATAAAGTTCCATGAACTGCTGAGAAGAAATAAATTCCACTGTTTTGAGGAATAAAAGCATAATAATTTTATGCTTTGATGACCTATCCTTTGGTGATAGGGATGTGTGGGAATCACCTTAAATTATTGTTAAAGGGTCTATTTATGATTTAATGTAAAGAAGTTTTTAGAAAAATTAATTAGGTGCATTGACTTTTGAGGCATATATATTTATTTTTGTTATATTTTCTTTTTGGATTGTTTCTTTTACCAGCATATAGTGGTCTTCTTTGCCTCTTCTGATTAATTCAATTAATTTATTACCTGAATTAATTCAATTCTGGAATTTATACTGAGGTTTTTCATCCATTTTGAGTTGTCTTTGGTGCATAGTGAAAAATAGGAATCTATTTTAATCTTTTACATATGGATATCTTGGTTTGACAAATACCTTAATTGAAACCCTGCCTTGCAATGGCACAGAAATGAGAAGAAAACTAATAATCTAGGGAATTAGTATAAAATGTAAGACAATTCTTCTTAAGTACATGATAGCAGTGATATGACATAGGAAACAACACATTTTAGACCCAACCTTGGCAATAAAATGCAAAATTGAGTGAAAACCTGCTGCAGAGCCTTAGAATTGTGTCCCTTTTTATTTATTGTTCACACTATATTCATGCCCTATTTGACACACATATCAATTTTCTCTAGAAATATATTATAGGTTGTATTTAGAGGAAAGAAGAAATGTCATTTATGCAAAGTAAATCATCACATTTAGAAAACAATTCAGCATGACTTAAGGCACAATATTAAGCAGATTTAGAGTGAGTCTAATATAAACAGAACTAGAATGAAAGATTAATTTAGCAAGAAATAATTAGAATCAGTAGAATCTAATAAGATGAGGCAAAAATTATCATTTCAATCTTTCATACCCATGTTCAAGAGGTCATAGAAGGTCTATTTATTCTAATGCCTATGGACAGCTAAAATCACAATTTAGTGCAACTTAAAGTTTCTTGTCGGGGTACCGCGGACCCCCAGCCCTTCGGCGTGGCCAAGATGGCACCTGGCAAGGTGCCAAGGAAGTGCTGAGAACAAAACCAGGTACCTCCAGCAGACTAATTCTCTGAGCAACAAGTGGCGTTATTTGAGGAAGTTAATGTGATTGGCCATGGGTCCTCGTGGACACTGCATGCTTGCTATATGCACACTATTATGCTCCATTACTGTCCATGCTTTCCCCTCGTGATCTATAAGCTGATTGGTTGTTGTATGTAATGTAAGGCGCTTGCAAGAGCGGCCCGCCGCCGCGGCCAGCCAGAAGCAGAAAATAAAGAACTTGCCCCGATCCGGTTTCGTGTTTCTCTGCGGGCAGGGAACGCGATAAATGGTGCCGAAACAAGACCGGGAATGAGAAAAAATATAAGGGTAAGTTCACATAAGTTCTCAAATCAAGACAAATTAGTCCGAGAGTACAAAGGTGAGACGTCTCGATGATCGCGGAGCCGCGACAATTCATAAGACGATCGCGGAGCCGCGACAATTCATAACAAAAAGGATCCCCGTGGGAGGGACGAGCCGCAATTCATCACAAAAGGATCCCCGTGGGAGGGACGAGTGAAGCAACAAAAGGATCCCCGTGGGAGGGACGAGTGAAGTGGCCAAATACAGATTTATACAGTGGTACCAAACTGTGTATGTGTGTGCGTGCGTGAGAGTGTGTGCGTGCGCGCGCTTGTCTTTTTGTTTGTGTGTTTAAACTACCTCGTAGTGCTGTAGAATTTAATCATGGGAATGGATCTGTCTAAGATTAGAATGCAGCAGCCCCTTAGAGAACTCTTAAAAAATCACGGAACACCATTGAAGGCAAACACAGCCTTGAAGTTTCTTGATACTGTAGAGAAAGTCTCTCCGTGGTTTTTAGACGAAGGGCTATTAAATCTTCCTCAGTGGGAACAGCTAGGAGAGGATTTGCGTGACGCAGAGAGACGCGAGCCATTGCCAATGGGAACACTGGCCATATGGTCACTTGTTAAATCTTGTTTGATGCAGCAAGGTAAATCAAAAAACCCTTTTAGGGATTTAAAGGGGCCTTTAGAAGAAGGAAGTCAGATTTTAGAAGAAATTAAAGAGGAACGATCATGTTCTCAGAATTCAGAAAGAGAAAATTATACGGCAAGAGAAAGTTCTGAAGAGGAACTTACTGGGGAGGAACTTGAAGAAGCTATGGGAAAGTTAAGCGTGCAACCTGAGCGCCATCTAGCGCCTAGATGGCTTAGTACACCTATTGCCCCCAGTGCACCACCTATGGAGTTTAAGGAAAAGGAAAACCACAGCAGACATAGAGGGTGGGCCTCCTTACAGAATGCTACATATCCAGTATTTGAGGATGCCCAAAATCAAAGATTTCATCAGCTATTAGATTTTAAAATGGTTAAACAGCTGAAAGAAGCAGTGAGCACTTATGGGCCTCAATCGGCTTTTACAGTCTCACTGGTAGAGACCATGATGTCCTTAAATATGCTACCTTTGGATTGGACTAATCTAGCTAGAGCAACCTTGTCAGGGGGACAGTATCTTATGTGGAAAACAGCTTGGCAGGAAATTTCAATGGACACTGCAAGGCGCAATGCAACTTCAGGGAATCCGCAGGTAGACAGAGACATGTTAATGGGAACAGGGCCTTATGAGGGAGTCCAGGCACAGATTAATTATCATCCTGCAGTGTATGCTCAAATTGCTGTGGCTGCTATTAAAGCATGGAAAACCCTACAAGGGTCAGGAGATTTACAAGGACAGTTGTCAAAAGTTACCCAAGGAAGTAATGAGCCCTATGCAGACTTCGTTGATAGATTAATTCAAACAGCTTCTAGAATTTTTGGAGATGCTGATCAAGCAATGCCATTAATAAAACAGTTAGCCTATGAACAAGCCAATAAATGGTGCAAAGATGCCATCAGGCCATGGAGAAATAAAGACTTGTCTACTTATTTAAGAGTCTGCAAAGACATCAATGAGGCCTCTGGAAATAGTGCTGCATTTATTGCGGCACTCGACAGACAAACCTCTGTTCTTGCCACAGCATTAGCACAAAGAGGAGGGGGTAAAAAAGGGGGACCTCCTGGTTCCTGCTTCATATGTGGCCAAATGGGACATTTGAGAGCATGTTGCCCTTCCAGGAACAATGGCCAAGAAAAGGGGCCCAGGTTATGTCCTCGGTGTAAAAGAGGAAATCATTGGCTTAGTGAATGTTATTCTGTTAGGGACAAAGAAGGGAATCCTTTACCAACTAACCCCAAGCTACAAAATAATGGGGTGAGTGGCCCGCCCCGGGGCCCACAACAAATATACGGGGTGATTCAACAAGTGCCACGACAGTGGTATCCTCCAACCGAGAAGGGAATGAAGCTCAGGAAAGAAGAGCCACCTCAGGAAGTGCAGGATTGGACATCTGTGCCACCTCCAGACTCGTATTAACCCCTGATATGGGTGTACAAATGGTAGACACAGATTGGGAAGGAAATATTCCGGCAAATTCAGTAGGATTGCTTCTAGGCAGAAGTTCTTCTACCTTAAGAGGTCTTATAGTCCACCCAGGAGTAATTGATCCTGATTTTCAAGGACAAGTTAAGGCTATGGTTTCTTCACCCAAAGGAATCACAGTCATTTCTCCAGGAGATAGGATAGCACAAATGTTAATTTTACCTAGTCAGCATTCCTTGTGGCCTAGTAAGAAGACAATAAGGGGAAATAACGGATTTGGGTCTACAGGAGGACCCTGGGCTAATTTTACTATGGACCTCCAAGATAGGCCCATAATGCAGTTGATAGTGGGACATAAACCTTTTATAGGATTACTGGACACAGGAGCTGATAAAAGTATAATAAGTGAAGCAGTTTGGCCCAAAGGTTGGCCTGTAGTTACAGCTAATCAAAATTTACAAGGTTTGAGTGTGGCTCAATCACCTAACCAGAGTGCTGCTTTGCTGTCCTGGAGGGATAATGAGGGCCATTCAGGGATTTTTCAACCATATATCTGTAAAATACCTATTTCCTTATGGGGGAGAGATGTCTTAACTCAAATGAATGCTAAATTAACAACAAATATTAATTCTAAACCTGTAACACATATGATGAAAAAAATGCAATATACAGAAAATCAAGGGTTAGGTCGAGAACAACAGGGATCACTACAACCCTTGCCCTTACCTCCTCCAAAAAATGATTTCAGAGGGCTGGGTTTTATGTAGGGGCCACTGTTATTACACCAATTCCAATAGTTTGGAAAAATGATGAGCCACAATGGATTCAACAGTGGCCCCTTACTACAGTAAAGTTAGAAGCGGCTCATAAATTAGTACAAGAACAAGTACAGGCAGGACATTTACAACCTTCTACTTCTCCCTGGAATACTCCTATCTTTGTCATTAAGAAAAAGTCTGGAAAGTGGAAACTATTACATGATTTAAGGGCCATCAATGCACAGATGTTCCCTATGGCTCCTATACAACGGGGATTGCCTTTAGTTACAGCTTTACCTAAAAATTGGCCCACTGTCATTTTAGATTTAAAAGATTGTTTTTTCTCAATCCCATTACATAGAAGGGATTGTTGGCGGTTTGCTTTTACCTTACCTTCTCTCAATCATGCACAGCCTGACCAAAGATTTGAGTGGACGGTGTTGCCTCAAGGCATGACTAATAGTCCCACGTTATGCCAAATATATGTAGATAAAGCTTTAAAACCTACAAGAGACAATTTTCCAGATTTGTTGATTTATCATTATATGGATGATATCCTTATCTGCCACAAAAACAGACCATTCCTGGAAAAGGCTTTACAATTTTTAATTTCCACTCTACAACAATATGGCTTAAACATCTCTCCAGAAAAGCTACAAATGGGAGAAACTCAAGAATATCTAGGTACTAAGCTTACAGCTACTATGGTAAAGCCTTTAAAATTAACCATTAGAACCGATAAGCTTAAAAATCTAAATGATTTTCAAAAACTCCTTGGAGATATAAATTGGATTAGGCCATATTTAAAGATTACCACAGGAGAGCTGAAACCTCTATTTAATATACTTAAAGGAGACCCTAATCTCCATTCTCCGAGAGTCCTTACTTCGGAAGCACAAAAGGTTCTCACGTTGGTAGAACAGAGATTGCAATCAGATTATACAGAAAGATGTGATCCATCCCAACCTCTAATGTTGATTATTATCCCAGAACAACATAGCCCATATGGAATTCTATTGCAAGGAGGACCTTTACAGAGTATCAATCTCCCAGCATCGCCCACAAAACAGTTACAAACATTTCCTAAGGCAATAGCTCAGTTGATATATAAAGGGTTAGAGGCCTGTATTACTATATTTGGAAGTCACCCTAAGGTCATTATTATTCCCTATACTAAACTACAAATGCAGTGGTTGATTCAGCATGATGATGATTGGGCTATTTTATATTGCTCAACCACAGCAACATTTGATAATCATTATCCTAAACATCCATGGATACAGTTTTGTAAAAATACTCCAATTATATTTCCAAAAATTACAAGGATGCAGCCTTTGCATCATTGCCAAACAATATTTACTGATGGATCTAAAAATGGAGTGGGAGCAGTAATAGTTGGAGATAACACTGAAACCATCATTCTCCCTTCCTCGTCTGCCCAAGTAGTGGAGCTTGCTGCAGTAGTCTTGGCTTTTAATATCATGAAGGATCAACCTTTTAATCTGTTATCTGACAGTTATTATATAGTACAATCAATACCTTGTTTAGAAACTGTGCCTTATATTCCCGATGGATCCACAGTTGCTCCTTACTTTCGAACCTTGCGTGCCCTAATTTTAGACCGTAAATACCCCTTTTATGTAGGACATACTAGAGCTCATTCTGGCTTACCAGGACCACTTGCCAAAGCAAATGCTAAGGCTGATAAAGCCACAAAAACCATCTTTGCTTTTACACTATTTGAACAAGCTAAGATGTTTCATTCACAATTTCATGTTAATTCTACTACTCTTAGAAGAAAGTTTAATATTTCTAAAGATGTTGCTAGACAAATTGTTAAAACATGTCAACATTGTGCCACCCTATTGCCAGTACAGTCTGTTGGAGTAAATCCCAGAGGACTGTTACCTAATCATATTTGGCAAATGGATGTTACTCATTTTTCAGAATTTGGAAATCTCAAGTATATTCACGTTTCAGTAGACACTGCTTCAGGGGTGATCATGGCCTCAGCTCACACTGGTGAAAAGGTTAAAGATGTTATACAACATTGTTTACAAACATTTGCAGCCTGGGGCATTCCAAAAATCATCAAAACTGATAATGGGCCAGCTTACACATCCAAAAGTTTTCTTCTATTCACAAAAAATTTTGGTATACAGCTCATCACAGGAATTCCTTATAATCCTCAAGGACAAGGGATAGTGGAACGCACTCATTTAACATTAAAAAATTGTTTAATAAAACAAAAAGGGGGAATAGGTGCTGACTTTAGAGCACCTAAAGACAAACTAAATTTAGTACTCTTTATTTTAAATTTTTTAAATGTGGACAAAAATGGAAGCACGGCTGCAGAGAGACATGCTAATCCCACAAGTACTCAAATGAGGGTAAAGTGGAAAGATATTCTCACAGGTACATGGAAAGGTCCAGATCCAGTTCTTCGGTGGGTCCGAGGGTCTGTTTGTGTCTTCCCACAGGATCAGCAAACACCAATTTGGATACCTGAAAGGTTGACCAGACTGGTGCATCAAAGTAACGATGAAGAACATCGTGCTGATAAGCGCCCTGCTAATGATGATGTTGACACTGGTGAAGACACGAGAATTATGGGCGATAGTTAAAGCCTGGCCATATCCTTTACCGTTAACTAATACTTCCTCTTTACTTCCTCCGTTGTTCACCACCAAGATGGCTACAGGATTACCCACTACGTCTTTTGATCCAGATACTCATCTATATAATTTTTCCACTTTCTCCCTCCCTGGAACCTTGTGCTTTGATATACCTGAGGATAATGCTATTAGTAGTAATGACTTTAACCCTTGTATTGTTCTCCAAAAGCAGGTACAGGGTTTCTTTACATCCAAGGATTCTCCTGATGATCTACCCCAAGGCTATAATACGCTTGGTCTTCAATTTGTTAATGGTACACACATAACCATATCAATGGAATATAGGGAAGGGGCAGCCACCTTGATTACAGGACTTATACCTCACAGATTACCACTTCCCACTAATGGATTTAAAACTCCCAGACTTTTTCCTCCATGTAATCCAAAATTTTCCACGCTTCCTACCTGGACAGGTTGTCAAAATGCTGAGCAAGCAGCCCCAGTTCAACATGGATTTTTCTTCACACCAAATTTTACTTCTCAGCGTACCACTGATGACTTTGATGATTATGATGGAAGGCGCACTAATCCTTTTGATAATTGGTTGCTATTTACCTCGACTTCAGGATATACTAACTTACAACCTTTTTTTGCTCTTAAAGGAGGATCTTTCAGACAATGCGAATGGAATTCTAGGAAGTGGACTGGACTTAACAGGAGTAGAGCCAAGACTACTACTAATTGTACTCAAAATCTTTCATTCTCGTCCACCCCAGTCTGTGTGTTCCCTCCTTTTATGTTTTTACTAACTAACACTAATAGCACAAATCTTAATTGCTCTCAATCTAGATGCTACCTTTCTCAATGTTGGAATGCTACCAATTTCTCCCGAGCGGTCATCATGCGAATCCCTACTTTTCTGCCTATGCCAGTTTCTGTTACAGATGATGAATTGCCAGTATTGCTTTCCAGAAGTAAGAGGGATTTTGGAATCACCGTAGCAGTCATTACCACCATAGTTGCATCAGCAGCAGCAGCCGCCGCAGCAGCTGTAGCCTTGACGACATCAGTACAGTCAGCAACTAAGCTTAATGAGGTGGTCCAGCAGACAGCTACTGCTCTGTCTACTCAACAAACAGTGGATCAACACCTAAAAGCAGGACTACTTTTGGTGAACCAGCGTGTGGACTTACTTCAAGAACAGATGGACCTTTTACAGGAACTGTTAAACGTGGGGTGTATTTATCATCTGCCGGGACTGTGCGTTACACCTATAGCTTATCATAATCTTAGTTATGCAGCAAATTTGTCTAAAATCATATCTACTCAGCTACGTGCCAATTGGTCTTATAAATTTGATAATCTTACTGCCATTCTTAGATCACAAATTGTTAGCCTTAATTCTACTAGAGTTAATATAGCCCCTATGTCTGAAATGCAAAATTGGTTATCCTCTTCCTTCAGTTTTGTAAAGCAATGGGCAGGAATGGGAGCATTGTGTGTGTTAATGATTATTGCAATTATCTTCCTCACACGCTTTATCATGCGTATACGCCAAGTTCATGCCAGAGATCGCATCATTTTCCATCAAGCCATGATGGCCTTAGAGGCTGGCAGCTCTCCTCAAGTCTGGCTGAGCATGCTGGATCGGTAGTCAATGACGGGTAAGGAAGGAGGTAACCTCGTACCGACCTAAGACAGGAGCTGTAGCATGCTCTGCAGTTATCTGATGACGGGTAAGGACGATGGTTGACCACTCCGCCTAAGACAGGCACGGTCCCGAGCCAGCATTCTTTTAATAAATAAAAAAGGTGGAGCTGTCGGGGTACCGTGGACCCCCAGCCCTTCGGCGTGGCCAAGATGGCGCCTGGCAAGGTGCCAAGGAAGTGCTGAGAACAAAACCAGGTACCTCCAGCAGACTAATTCTCTGAGCAACAAGTGGCGTTATTTGAGGAAGTTAATGTGATTGGCCATGGGTCCTCGTGGACACTGCATGCTTGCTATATGCACACTATTATGCTCCATTACTGTCCATGCTTTCCCCTCGTGATCTATAAGCTGATTGGTTGTTGTATGTAATGTAAGGCGCTTGCAAGAGCGGCCCGCCGCCGCGGCCAGCCAGAAGCAGAAAATAAAGAACTTGCCCCGATCCGGTTTCGTGTTTCTCTGCGGGCAGGGAACGTGATAGTTTCTTTAGGCAAATTAATCAGCTTGTGCACTTCCTCTTGTGTCATGGTGTAGATGTCAGTAATCCACGGGGGCTACATTAGGTTTTTTTTTTTTTTTTTTTTTTGGTCAATAGGATTAAAACAAAAGTAATACTCCTCCTAGTTTTTACAAAGGTGTATGAAGCAATACATACATCTTAGATCACTCAGTAACATTTAGTATCCTTAGAATAGGAAAGGATTTTATAGTCATAATATTGCAATTATTAAAAAGTTCAAACTTACTTTGATCTGATCATTATACAATGTACACCTGTATTGGAAAATTTCATGGCAGAAGAGCTTTACAGGATGGCAAAAAAAGGCATAAAGGCATAAAATCCACAACAATTATGTAAAATATGGTTGATTTGTGTCGGGGTACCCGGGACCCCTAGCCCCAGGCTAAGCAGGATGGCGGCTGGCAGTTTGCCAACGTACGGTCCATGGCACATACTTATGACGCGATAAGCAGGAGTCGTGCTGACGCTGCATGAGGAAGTACTTAATTACTGGCTCCTGTTTCTCGTGTGCAGCACGTGATCTGCTCGTGCCCCATACACTTACACATTGGGATCATGCATGTAGCTCGTGCCTTGTCTGTATAGCTTTCTGATTGGCTGCCTTACTATATATATTCTTTGTGTGCTCCCCTGAGCGGGAACAATAGAACAATAAAGAATCTTGGAAAGCTCCATGTTGTCGGGGCGTTCTTTCCTGTGGGCAGGGGAATTCCCGATAAGTGGCGCCGAAACCCGGGACACGGATAAGGGTGAGTGACGTGGGAGGCAGCCTCAAAGTTCGCGGTACGCGACTATTTGGACTAGCGAAAGGCAGTCCGGAGACAGAGCCAAGCGAAACGCGGCTCGGGGTGGACTAAGCGGAAAGCGGTCCACCTTAAAAGTATTAAAGTGAAAGTAGCACGCGAAAGGCGGGTACACCCTGGACTAAGCGGAAAGCGGTCCACCTTAAAGGTATTAAAGTGAAAGTAGCACGCAAAAGGCGGCTACACCCTGGACTAAGCGAAAAGCGGTCGACATTAAAAGTATTAAAGTGAAAGTGGCACTCGAAAGGGGGCAAATTAATCATGGGTTCTGAGGTGTCTAGAGTTCGCATGGAAGGACTATTAAAGGCTTTATTAAAGGCTAATGGAGCACCTTTAAAGGCTTCCTCAGCTAGGAAGTTTTTAAAAACTGTAGAAGACAAAGCCCCTTGGTTTTTAGATGAGGGATTGTTGGATCAAGAGAAACTATCACAAGAGACAGAAAAAGGCCCCCCTCCTGATCCCTTCCACGCAGCTCCATGGCCACCTAGGGAGGGAACACCCGTGTCCTTCAAGCAGTCCTTCCCCTAGGCAGGGAGCTCAGCAGCTCCATTCCTCAAAAGTAGTAAGAAATGATGTTTTGTGATTTTCTGCATTCAAACCTAACCTGATTTCTCAACCAGGAAGAAAAAGGGTTAAAAAGTCCTGGGTGATCCTCCCTCCCCCCTGCCTGGGCTTGCTGAAGCCTGCATTGGAATGTAAACTGCAGCGGTCTCAGCGGGAAAGGGGGGTAACCTGAAGATAAGAAGAAAAAAAAAAAAAGGTGTCCATTTTAAACTTGTGGGCTGCTAACTCATTTTCCAGGATTCTTGTTTTGTTTTGTTTTTCTTTAATGCTGTATTTTTGAGCTCATAATTTTGATCCTGCATACTTAGGTTAATGATTTTTTTTCTTTTTGATCAGTTCTATTTTTTATTCAACTAGAGTTTTTGAACATCTGTTACATTGCAATGGAGATTCACCTATAAAGTTACAAGGCCTTTGATTTTGTGTTATGTGTATGTTGTGCTGTCTAATGTCATGTTTTGTCTGTATCAAAACTGAGCGCTCCTAAAATTAAAATTAAATATGGATCCAAATACTTTTATTCACATGATTTAAAAAGGTTCAATTTAAATTGAGTAAACTAATAAAAGTGAAATGTCTTTAAAAATAACTTGCAAGTCTCTAGGTGGCCAAATTAATGGAATGTTGATGTTAAACAATGTCTAATATCAATTGTTTCTAGGACTTTTCTTCAACAGGAAAGAGACAGCAAATACTGTTCAGGACACTTGTCTAATATCTTGACTAAAAATAAGGTTACTAAGAGTTATGTCTTAACAAGTACAATTCTATATACAAAGGGTTCTAAAGGTTTCAACTGTGTTTCAGTTACAGTACTATAAACAACAAAGTATTTTATCTTGTTAAAATGGTGTAATTTATCTAAATTCAGAAATTTCATAAGAGTTGTTTCAGAATGTGAACAAAAGGGGGTCAACACATAAAAAAAAATAAAAAAAAATAAAAGGTTCTAAAAATACAACTATATTTAGTGAAAAAGAAAATCTTTCTAGATAAGAAAGTGTTATATAATGAAATACATGAGGGTCTAAGTAAGTGCTAAAAAAGTGTGTGTGTAAGTGAAGGGCAAGTTTCAACACGTCTGTGTGTAACTAAGTTGGTTGTATGTATGTGAAACAGCTAAAGCTATTTAAGGTTTTTCCTAAGGTGAAATACTAATGTTCTGATATAAGCCAAAGTTTAATCTATATGGTAAAATGACATGGTAAAATAACAAGGATTTCTTAGAAACACTAATTTACTCTTAACTTTGTGTCTATTAAGTTTTATTCTTTAAAACAATTAGTCTTAAAAATTGGGGTTTATACAATTATGGTTAAACAACTGTTAAGAGTATTGTACTATGTTACAGAGTCTAAATTTTTCTTTAAAAACGAAATTTAGTAAGATTAAAGTGTCAAGGTAATTGTGAAATGGTCACTCCTTGTATATTAAATGTATTCATATTTTCCAAGTATACAAGTTTTAAAGCAGGGTATTTATCAAGCTGCTATTCTCCAAACTTCTCTCTCAATGTTGGAATGCTTCTAGGTTCTCATGAGCAGTCTTAATGCCTATTCCTACCTTCCTACCAGTCCCAGTCTCTGTTACAGATACAGAACTACTAGTGCTATTATCAAGAAACAAAAGAGATTTTGGCATCACAACAGCTGTGATCACTGCCATTGCAGCCTCTGCAGCAGCAGCCACAACCGCAGCAGCCGTGTTGACAACTACAATACAGACAACAACTACAGTTAATCTTTGGCAGAAAACACTGCCACTGCCTTACAGACTCAAGAGACCTTAAACCAACATTTAAGAACAGGCATCCTCCTAGTAAATCAAAGAGTGGACTTATTATAAGAACAAGTGGACTTGTTACAAGAACTTATGGGTCTGGGATGTGTTCTTTCTTTAAGAGCAGTTTGTGTTGCCCCTATCACTTTTTATAATGATAGTCATGCAGCTATGTTGTCTAGAAATCTTCTCACTATCTTACTTGTACTTGGTCATATGGGTTTGACAATTTAACCTCTCAACTAAGAGCTGAAATTATGAGAGTCAATACCACCAGGGTAAATGTGGCACCTGTATCTGAAATGGTCAAATGGTTCTCTACTGCTCTAGGTTTTGTAAAACAATGGGCAGGCCTTGGCTCCCTAGGACTAATATTTTAGGTGTTTTATATCTCATTCGCTTAATTTATCAATTACGAGCCACCCAACAGAGAGATCGAATCATCCTCCAACAAGTCATGACAGCCTTAGAGGCCGGCAGTTCCCCTCAAGTATGACTGAGTATGCTGGACCGGTAGTCAAAGATGGGTAATGTAGGAGGTGGCCATATACCAACCTAAGACAGAAGCTGTAGCATGATCTACAGTCTTTGATGACGGGTAAGGATACGGGCTGACCCCTCAACCTAAGACAGGCACGGTCCCAAGCCACTTATAAAAATAATAAAAAAGGGGGAGCTGTCGGGGTACCCGGGACCCCTAGCCCCAGGCTAAGCAGGATGGCGGCTGGCAGTTTGCCAACGTACGGTCCATGGCACATACTTATGACGCGATAAGCAGGAGTCGTGCTGACGCTGCATGAGGAAGTACTTAACTACTGGCTCCTGTTTCTCGTGTGCAGCACGTGATCTGCTCGTGCCCCATACACTTACACATTGGAATCATGCATGTAGCTCGTGCCTTGTCTGTATAGCTTTCTGATTGGCTGCCTTACTATATATATTCTTTGTGTGCTCCCCTGAGTGGAAACAATAGAACAATAAAGAATCTTGGAAAGCTCCATGTTGTTGGGGAGTTCTTTCCTGCAGGCAGGGGAATCCCCGATAGATTTGCATTTGCATGGTGATTACTGATGTTGAGTATTGTTTCATGTGCTTGCTGCCCATTTTGATGTCATCTTTTCAGAAATGTCTGCTTAGGTCTATTGCTGAGTTCTAAATCAGATTTTTTTCTTTTGCTGTTTAATTCTTTGAGTTCCTTATATGTTTTGGATATAGCTCTTTGTCAAATTTTGCCAATTTTTTCTGCCATTCTGTAAGTTGTCATGATACTTAGTTGATAGTTTTGTTTTCTATGTAGAAGGTTTTTAGACTGATGTAATTCCAATTGTCTATTTTTTTCTTTCATTGCGTGTCCTTTTAAAGTCAAATTCAAAACAATTCTGCCCAATCTATGTATGTTTTCTTCTATTAGATACATCACTTCAAAAGAATGAAGGATAAAAATCATATTATTATTCAATAAATGCAAAAAATAGCATTTTCCCTCTTTTAAACATACTTGAAGAACAATTTATGTAATTTTTTTACCACATTTTTTCACTTAAAATTTATCTTGAAGGTTTTCCTTGTTAACATTGTTTTACAAATCCTTCTTTTAATTGTTTGTTCTATTTAGTTATACATGACAGCAGAATATATTTGGTGCATTGTACACAAATGGGTTACAACTTTTTATTTCTCTGGTTTTACACAATGTAGTCACACCATTTGTGCAATCATACATGTATGTAGGGTAGAGATGTTTGTCTCATTCCATTATCATTCCTCCCCACCCTCTCCCATCCCCTCATTTCCCTCTACACAATCCAGCCTTCCTCCATTCTTCCCTTACCCCTTCCCCACACCCCTCCATTATACAGATTACAATTCAATTTATAAATCTATAAGATAAAACAATTGTGTCCTAATTTGGAATATATGAGCTATACACATATTTTTTATCTACCTCACTCTATTTTTACAATAATTAAACCTAAGCGTGTATATGTATGTGAAGAATATATTACTAAAAATGTAATTTGAGAGTCAGTGTTAGTGTTTGTATAGGTGTGTGCCTTGAACATTTCTGACTTTTACTTTTACAAAAACAAACATTAAATAAACAGCAAAATGACTTTAAGCATGCATAAACATGAACACAATGAAGATTATGATGTATAATATTTCTTCTATATTGTACTATGGACTTGATTAAAATGGTTGAGACTTATCTTTGAATGCATGCACATGTTTTCATATGATATATTTATTTTGGAGAGAGTATTATCTAACATTTTATTATGATATGAGGGTCCAAAGCTGTCCATCTTCTCATTGCATTGTCCTTACTGCAATTTAAGAACCAAGAGTCATTTATTCACTAGCTATTTTAGTCATTTTTTTGCTGCTGTGACCCAAAGACCTGACAAGAATGATTTTAGAGGAGGAAAAGTTTTTTAGGGTTACCAGTTTTAGAGGTCTTGGTTCATGGATGGCTGACTCCATTCTTTGGAACCTGAGATGAGACAGAACATCATGGCAGAAGAATTTGTCAGAAGAAAGTGGCTCAGGACATGGCCATGAAGAAGCAGATAGAGAGCTCCACTCTCCAGTGACAAAATAAATATCTCAAAAGCACATCACCAATGACCCACCTCCTCTAGTCCCAACCAGCCTGCAGTTAATCCTTAGCAGTAGATCATGAACTGATTAGGTTAAAATTTTCATAACCCAATTATCTCATCTCCAAATTTTCTTACATCAACTCTTACATGAACTTTTGGGGGACATCTAATATCTAAACTATAACACTAGCCTTCCAGTCTTTGTTGTTTGATCACAAATCCAATGCCATGTATTTTTATTTTTGTTGTAGTAGCATCCAAATACTGGTGAAGCCAGAATTAAGGACAGGTAGTTAGTGTAGAAATAGGAAATTGGGTCAATTCAAGGAAATGAAGCCATGAAGCCATGCCTTTGGAAGTTGGAGACTGCCCCTGGAAGAATGAAATGTCAAGGATCTCCGGAGCCCATTGATTACCAAATTTACCTGCCTTTATCAAGGACTGCAAGCATGGAGCTGCTAATTAATGCCCCCTGGGCCCTTGCCTGCCTGAATCACCTTGGCCCTCCCCCTGCCCATGGCTTCTCACTTAATGCAAAACCAGGCCTAGTCACGTAGGCAGGAAGGAGAGAGAGATAAGGGGGGAGAGAACTAGAGAACAAAAGAGAATTTAACCTATAAAAGATGTAGGGTGCGCTCACTTCTTGGGACTTTAGAACATCAGCCATGGCCCCCTTCTTCCTGCCGGGAGAAGTCTGTATTATTACCTTTAAATAAAACCTGCTTAATATGCTTGCCTTGGCATGCTTCTCTAGTGTTCAATCTTCAACATTAGAAGGAGCAGAACCTGTCACCGGTAAATGGCGGTATCAGATTTGGAGGTCCCACCGAGATTTACACCAAGGTAAGTAAGCTTCTCTCTCCACGCACTCCACATCTGTTTGAGGTGCATCTTTCTGTCTCTTTATTTTTGGAGGGCAAAAAATGGGCACCCGTGGGCTACTTAAATGCAGTTAGTGCAGCCGCCATTCTTAAGACTCGGGTGAGAGTTTTCCCGGCCCAGGCAAGTTTCCAATCACCTGCTCTGTAGGAATGTTGGACTGTGCTGAAGCCATTTCCTACTTTTCTGTCCAGGCCCGGAGCACAATTGCAGCGAGTACACAGTGTCCCTAGTCCTGATCTGCCCAGGATGCGTGGAGGTGGAGGAAGGGTTGGAGCAACTGCAGGGTTCTCGGCCCAGGCTACTCTCGGGTGGATCCCAAAGGTTCCTTCTCCAGACTCCCCCTCCCGACAGCCCTAAAAAGTATCCAGGGTGATCGGTAGACAATGGCACTGAGGGAAAGCGCCAATTACCTTTGCCTCCGTATGGGCCGTACAGTGCACAACACTCCCGCATATCCACTCCCTCCTGGATGCTCCCCTTCCCTTGCCGGTCAGACATTAGGAATTCAAGCTGTAGGATTAAGGCCTGAGATGATTAGTATGAAAATACCCAGGTTCCCTTTGTTCGCATAGTTAGCCTTCACTAGGCTAGACACTAGAGTCTCCCCATTACTGTTCCTGTGCTTAAATATGCTCACGGTGTTCTCTTTAAGCTGCAAGAGCGACGCATTTAAAAACCCCTCCCGAGAGACCCTCCAAGCAAAGGGCGTTATATGCCTAACAACCAATAGGTGTTCCCTCACCCTCCGGAGATTCCTTTAGTCTACAAGGCAAAAAGATAGGCAAAAGGCACACTTTTTACTTTTGTCATCGTTTTTCATAATTAGGAGTTTATAGTGGCAGGAGGAAAGCAGTAATGCCCTTAAGTCTGAATCCTCCCAGGGTCTCTAGCACAGGGCAAACTAGGACCCTAGCACTTTGCCGAAGAAGACCAGAAATAACTTTGGCAAAGCCAGGTAGTGAGAGACGGGTTTTTCTGGACCGTAAGGAAGCTCAATTAGGGAGACATCCCTAATACTTCTAACTCAGAAGGGAGCTTCTCTCTCAACAGTATTGCCAGATTCACCACTAGCCTGCATACTGCTAAATTGCAAATGATCAAGAAAAGTGCCTTTCATATGTTACCATGCTTGACAGCAATAATCTCTACGATGAGAGGAGAAAGTCTTGAGGAATCGCCTACTAAGGGAGGAAAATCGAGGGAACCCTCCCAATTTAAGACAGACAAAAATAAATTTAAGGAGGCTTTTGGAGGATCCTAATAAATATTGAGATGTGTCAAAACTTATGCCAGGTATTTGACTTTACCTGGAAAATTATGCTATTAACCATCTAGAGAACAGGCAGTTCCCAGAAGCCATCCTAACTGGGATTCAAATAATGAGTAGGATACCTAAAAAAACTATTATGCAACCTTCAGGAAAGTCCTGCTATTTTCATGGAGAGACTTAGGAAAGCAATAAGAAAACACACCACTCTGAATCCTGAATCCATAAAGGGCCACCTACTTTTAAAATATAAATTTATCATTTAGTCGGCCCCAAATATTTAGAGGAAATTACAAAATTAGCACGTGGCCCTGATCAATCCTCAGATGATCTTCTCCAGCTTGCATCTTCCATTTTTAAAAGACATCAAAAAGAAAGAAAAGGGAACATATAGGCAAGAAAAAGGACTTATTAAAGATGGTTCAAACTGATAGAAACTTTTAATGCCTTGCAATAGTCCATGCAATTTGCCCATTTTAGGAGTTAAAAAGCAAACTGCCTAGTCCAAGACCTTAGAATAATGAAGCAGTAATTTCCCCCACCCTGTAGTTCTTAATCCATAGACGTTTATCTTGGATTCCAACTGCTGCTTGGTTTACTAAGTTAGATTTAAAAGATGACTTTTCCTGTTTATGCTAGACTCTGAATAGCAATTTCTGTTTGCCTTTGAGGAACCAGATACTGTATCTCAACTAATCTAGACAGTATTGCCTCAGGATTTAGATGGCTGTCACCTGTTCCGGACAAACCTTAGCTAAGGACTTAACAAAATACAGAGATAAAACATCTGTGATTGTTCAGTAAGTAAATGACATCCTTTATGTGCCCCCACCCAGGAGGAATATCAAAAGGCCATTGCAGAACTCCTAAACTTCTTAGCTAATAGGAATTATAAAATCTCAAAAATAAAGCTTAATTATGTCATCAACAGGTTCAATACTACAGGAAATAGCCACCATAGGACAATATTCTGCCCCAGGAAGGGGCCTTACTTCAAGCTCCTGTCCTCAGCTTACCTATGAAGCAAGATTTAACCTGTTTGTCATAAAGGGGAAAATAAATCCTGGATAGGCAGCCATAGGCAACTCAATAACCAATGGCATATCTCAGTGAGGAACTTAGCAAGTAGCTTCATTCTCAAAAGTAATGTTAAATAAGGTCTCATAATTTTCTTTAACATCCAACCTGTCCTGATGAGATGGCTAAAATGCCCTAGGCACAAAGTTTTTGTTAAAACCTGTTAGGTCCTTCCAGATCTCAGTCAAGGCTTACATTGAAATGTAAAAAAGAAGCCTAAAGGCTCAGTAGGAGAAGGGTCTCAAACCCAAGGAAAAAAAAAGATAAAAAAGAGCCTTACCTAAACTCCAGCAAAAGCAAATTTTATGGTGCCTTACTAAAGTAATTAATGGCCGTATCATTTTTCCAGGACTCTTGTTTTCTTTAATTCTATATTTTTTTGAGCTCATGATTTTTTTTGATCAGTTCTATTTTTTATTCAACTAGAGTTTTTGAACATCTGTTACATTGCAATGGAGATTCACCTATAAAGTTACAAGGCCTTTGATTTTGTGTTATTTGTATGTCATGCTGTCTGATGTCATGTTTTGTCTGTATCAAAACTGAGTGCTCCTAAAATTAAAATTTAAAAATGGATCCAGATACTTTTAATTCATGTGATTTAAAGGTTCAATTCAAATTGGGTAAACTAATGAAAGTAAAATGTCTTTGAAAATAACTCACAAGTCTCTAGGTGGTCAAGCTAATAAAATACTGATGTTAATAAAATGCCTAATATCAATTGTTTCTAGGACTTTTCTTCAACAGGAAAGAGACAGCAAATACTGTTCAGGACACTTGTCTGATTTCTTGGTTTTTACAGAATAAGTGAATTAGAGTTAACATCTATGGGATTACTCAAATGTTTTTGTAGAGACATCTGATTAATTTACAAAGTTAAAATGCTAATTGTTAAATAACATCAAGTACTCTTAACTCCTTAAATTCCATGGGGTATCATACTTAAACATTATTGGTGTTTTCATAGGTTGGTAAATAAAAGGGTTTAAACTTGCTTTGTGTCATCACTAAACTAAAAACAAGGTTACTAAGAGTTATGTCCTAACAAGTGCAATTCTATATACAAAGGGTCCCAAAAGTTTCAACTGTGTTTCAATTAGAGTACTATAAACAAAAAATATTTAATCTTATTAAAATAGAGTAATTTATCTAAATTCAGAAATTTCATAAGAGTTGTCTCAGAATGTGAACAAAAAGGGGTCAACAAATAGGAAAGAGAAAATAAAAGGTTCTGGGTATGGAAATATATTTAGTAAAAGGGAAAAGGAAATGTTTCTGGGTAAGAAAGTGCTTGTGTGATGAAATACATGAGGGTCTAAGTAAGTGCTAAGAAAGTCTGTGTGTAAGTAAAGGGCAAGTTTCAACAAGTTTGTGTGTCACTAAGTTGGTTGTATGTATATGAGACAGTTAAAGCTATTTAAGGATTTTCCTAAGGTGAAATACTAATGTTCTGATATAAACCAAAGTTTAATCAATATGGTAAAATGACATGGTAAAATGACAAGGATTTCTTAGAAACACTAATTTACTATTAACTTTGTGTCTATTAAGTTTTATTCTTTAAAACAATTTGTCTTAAAAATTGGGGTTTATAAATTATGGTTAAACAACTGTTAAGATTATTGTACTATGTTACAGAGTCTAAATTTTTCTTTAAAAACTAAATTTGGTAAAATAAAACTGTCAAGGTAATAGTGAAATGGTCACTAGTTGTATATTAAATGTGTTCATATTTTTCAGGTATACAAGTTTTTAAAGCAGGGAATTTATCAAGCTGCTATTCTCCAGATTAAATTTGTCTGTAATAGTAATTTTAAACTTATAAAGAGTAAATTTTATTGGGGATTAATTTCTATCATTTAATGTTCTATTATAGGACCTGTTATCAATGGGGTAGGTGTAAAATTGGTTACTTTTTACACTGAGATAAAGAATTTCAAATGTAAATGTATTTCTAAACATTAGAGCCTGACTTGTTTAAAGGTTAATTTTGTGAAACATGAAAACATTTTGCCACTTTATCACACAAAAGGAAAGTTAAAAGCTCTCTCAGCCTTTCTTTGATTCATGTTTTAGATACAATGTTAAATTGTGTTAATTATAAAGTTTATATAGACTCAGGAAACAGTATATGTAAACCACTTAATGATATTTAAGGAAGAAGCAAAGATCAACATCAGAATTAGAACACTTAAGATCTGTAAAGAGCCAGGCCTTACCTGAGATAAGGCTCTGCCTCCCACCTTACTGCATAATAGAACAGCTCCAAAATAAGTCAGACTTCAGTTTATTTAGAGTTATAGTCAAAAGATTGGTTCTTGTTGTAAAAGTACTGTGATCTCAAATAGGGGATATAATGTGGTTCTCAGTCAAAATTCAAGATAGCTATTATACAAGCTAAATATATTTTTACTCTTGCTAATTTCATTTTGTAAAACTGTTACCTGTTAATGTTTTGCAGAAATAGCTGCTTCAAGAACACACAACCTAGGTAACTTGTGATAATAAGCCATCACCTATAGAACAGATAGTGGTAACTTCCAGTATTAATACAGACTCCAGCTAGATAAAAGGGTAAATAACTGTAAAGTTATGGACATTGAAGTTAAAGCCCAGTACTCTTACTTTATGACTGGTGAGACTGGCTTGCTGGATGATTAAGATCAAACTTAAAGATTGGAATTAAATACAGAAGGCAAGATAAACCAGAATTTGGATCTTTTGCCCTCAGTCAGCCTGAACCCACAAACAAGAGAACTTCTCTAAGGAGCTTTGCAACTCTGGGTCACAGAACCTCCTGATCAAGGAGATTGTTGAGACTAGAGGATGAAAAATCACTCAGTGCATCTGCTGCAGAGGAGGGTCATGGAAAAAGGGAGACATCCCTTGATGCTTCCAAAGGAAGTCACCTCATCAAGGAGACCTTGCCTAACCAATGGCACTGGTGGAGCTAAGAAGCTGCTCTTAAGTTCTCTATGAGTGGCCCCTGTGGGAACTCAGCCGACTCTTTAACAAGACAGGAACCAGGTCAATTTGACCAGCTTGATCTTAGACTCCCAGCAAAACAGTTAAAACCAAAATATAACCATTCTTAGGCATTTAAAAGAAATAATAGTTAAATGTAACTTAAGATGTACACTTGTATTAGCCCACTAGAATAAAGACTGGAAGCTACAAATAAAAGAAAGATTCTTCAGCAAAGTGTGCCTGATAACTATCAAGAGAAACTGCCAGAGTCAGAAGTTTTTAGACAGTTTAAAGCCTGCAGACCTTTCTAAGCTACACAGGTAGACTTAATCTATGTTTGCTCGTATGATTATCTATCCCTAAGTAACAGAAATATAGAGATCTCTACTAAACACAGGTTATACCAATAAAGGGATATTTTACAAAAATCAGATGACATTAAGTAGCTTAACTATTTTCTGGGGACATCTATGACATTAAGAGTTAAATGTTGTGTTTACATTCCTGATAACCTGGACAATGTTAAAGTCCCCAAATAAAAGCCTTGTCCTCTCCAGTCTTTGCTAGGCCTAGTTATGGGAACAATTTCTCAGTTCTTCCACCACCTGGTGAGAGATTGACTTCTGTCATTTTCATGATACTCAGTGGCATGTTCCAGATGCTGCAACATTTACTTTGTACTAATCTCATTTCAGTACTCATGTCTTTTTGTTCTTCTATCATAGAAGCACCCACCCCCAGATGACTTTACAACCTGCTCTTCCCCAACCAGACTTCTACCTTGGACCCCTTGATTGACCCAATTTTTAAAAAAGGAACTCCAAACTGCTTGCCCCTCACTGCCCCCTTTCAGCTTTGAAGCAGCCAGAATGACTGACGCCCCCTTTCTTTTCCTTACAGCAGTTAGGAGTTCCTAAAGCTAAAGGGGGGAATGAAGCCAGAATTAAGGACAGGTAGTTAGTGTAGAAATAGGAAATCGGGTCAATTCGAGGAAATGAAGCCATGAAGCCATCTGCCTTTGGAAGTTGGAGACTGCCCCTGGAAGAATGAAATGTCAAGGATCTCCGGAGCCCATTGATTACCAAATTTACCTGCCTTTATCAAGGACTGCAAGCATGGAGCTGCTAATTAATGCCCCCTGGGCCCTTGCCTGCCTGAATCACCTTGGCCCTCCCCCTGCCCATGGCTTCTCACTTAATGCAAAACCAGGCCTAGTCACGTAGGCAGGAAGGAGAGAGAGATAAGGGGGGAGAGAACTGGAGAACAAAAGAGAATTTAACCTATAAAAGATGTAGGGTGCGCTCACTTCTTGGGACTTTAGAACATCAGCCATGGCCCCCTTCTTCCTGCTGGGAGAAGTCTGTATTATTACCTTTAAATAAAACCTGCTTAATATGCTTGCCTTGGCATGCTTCTCTAGTGTTCAATCTTCAACATTAGAAGGAGCAGAACTCATCACCAGTAAGTGGCGGTATCACTGGTGCCTATTTCCATTTCAATTTTTGTAACTCCATGAAGATCACAATATGACAGCAGCTCAAAATAATACATTTTAAATGACAATGCCACTTTGGAAAGAAAAATTCAGGTAAATAAAGGAGAGATCTGTGGTACAAAATATTTCTGTTGAGTTACACTGGCTAAATTCAAAACAGTCCATGGGAATAACTTTTTTTTTCAACTCATTCTTCCTAGATAGAGTTTATTCTTGATTTCTTCTTAAAACTTCCTTACAATAAGAGCTCATTGAATTACTCTCTTTCTTAAAATTTGTCTATAATTATTTTTTGAGTGGCAGTGTCTTAGTGTTTCTGCTGTTATGTCTTATGGTTTCTGAATACCATAGACTTGAGAAATTTATAAACAAACAAGAACCAATTCAGCTTAAAGTTCTAAAAGTTGAGGTACTCAGACTGGTTGGCAGCACCTTGTGAGGTCCTTCCTGCTGCTGTGGACTCTACAGAGTCCCAACGTGATGCTGGTCACCACATTGTCTCTCTATTTTCATAAAGTTACTACTACATTCATAGGGGCACTGTCCTAATGAACTCATTTAATTACCTTCCAAAATTCCCATTGCAAAATACCATAAACCTCCAACTTCGGGGATATATTTTGATATGAATCAAGGAGAGTACAACACCCACAGCATAGCTGAGTCTTCCCTAGTATAAAATTATTGGGTTTCATTTCTTTTTTCTCTAAAGATCTTGAAGTCAGATTTCACTGCTGTGACTAAAAGATCTGACCAGAACAATTGTAGAGGAGGAAAATTTATTTTGGGGCTCACAGTTTTGGGGGTCTAATCCACACACAGCAGGATTCATTCCTCAGGTCTCAAGGTAAGGCAGAATATCATGATGGAAGAGTGTGGCAGAGGGAAGCAGCTCACATTATGATCAGGAAGCAGAGAGAGAGGTCTCCACTTACCACCTACAAATATATACCCTCAAAGTCACACCCCAAATTCCTACCTCCTCCAGTCACACCCTACCATTTAAGTTACCACTCAATTAATCCCTATCAGGGGATTAATCATTGATTGGGTTACAACTCTCACAACCCAAATATTTCTCCTCTGAACATTCTTTGCATTGTCTCACATGTGAGCTTTTGGGGGACACCTCACTCCCAAACATGAACAAACATTTTGTTTCAATGCCACTTCCCTTTTTTAAAGGTAGTTAACTGTTTTCTAGAGCAATAAAGGAGTGACCAACTATCTTGTCTCCCAATGAGAACTGTAGAGACAACAACTCTCTAAATGCTATTAATAAAAACTCCTTTATCTGGGATATTTCTTATTTTTTAATTTATATATTTTATATTTTTAATTTTAGGAAAATGAATTATTTCAGTGTGTAATTTAATAAACTATCTCTATTTTTGATAAATAAATTATTTCCATTTTTATAAAAAGTATAAGTGTGTTTTTTCACAATAGCTAATAAGATATGAATAGGTGACAAATAGACCCTAATATTTTAGATAAGCCAGAGAGTTCTGTATTCTGTAAAACTGTGTGTATTATGTCAGACCACACTCTTTTTACAGAGAACTTTTCTCTAAGTAAAGTTTATGGAACATTTTATGATTAAATAAGAAAATTCCAGTTATTCTAGTTAGAAATGTGATGTTATGCTAATAAGACATGAGGTAGAAAATAGGATCCATAACATTATTTACATATATAATACCTATACTTTACTTTCTTCATATTTTTCTGTTTTCATTTCTCTTCAGGTAAATGTTTGATCATATGAAGAAATCTATTGTTTCATCATTTCTGGGTAAAGAGAACTCTGTTCAAGATCTAAGAATTGTAACTCAAAAGCAGTCTTTAAGTTCTTAAAACAAAAGTCACCTTAGTACTGAAAAACGAAGCAGATGATTGTAGGAGAAAATTGAATAAAAAACAAAGAGCAGCCATGTCTACCCCCATTCCACATTGGATTATGAGATGCAAACTCTGTTTTTAGTGGATCATTAGTATATCTTTAGATACATTGAACCTCTGGTAATGCTTCTGTTACCCATTCATCTTTGTTCATTCACAATGAAATTGTAGAAATCCTCTTCCCAGAGCTGCTGAACACATCAATTGGCCAAGCAGGAAGACTATGGCTTAATCTAGTCACAGGAAAGGACTTCTCTCTTTAATGACTCTGTTTCTTAGTTTGGGAGGATATTTGATATACATATATATACATAGATTAAAAGTTATGTTTTAGATTGTGGGATATATCATAAAGCATGGTCATTTATTAAAATCTTAGTGCCAGTAAAGAAAAAGATTACTTAAAAATAATTTATTGGTGCATTGAAATTTATGATTTGAAATAGCAAATTAGGAGATGCAATCAATTAAAACACATTGGTGGTTTGAATTTAACACACAGACAAAGTTAGAGACAAATTACAAATTAAGGCAAAATAGGAGAATTAAAAAACACAAAAAAATAACAGGATGTCTCTTAAGCCCAGCAAACAAGAATTCCTTTCCCCTTTGCCTGCTTTGACTTTGGGGAATATAATTAGCCACTGGCTATCAGAATGTAGAGTTGGTTAGACATTACCTCAGGGCAAATTTTTAAAAAAAGTCTATGATAATGAAATAAAGACACAGAATTTCAATAATTAACACTATACCATGTGCCAATTCTTCTTCTTCTTCTTTTTTTTTTTTTTTTTTTTTTTTTGGCCTGTATGTTGAAAAGATCTACCCTGAATACTATTTAAATCAGTACTTTTTTTTAGCTCATGAAGGATTTATCCCAACAATCTTCCTCCCTTAATAGAGCTAGAGCCTCATCCTGTAACCAAAAGATCGGTCCTTTTCCCCAGTGCTAATTCAATAGGAGATGCAGTTTTGAGAAAAAGGAAAAAGAAGTTTTATTGCTTTGCTAGCAAAGGAGAAACACAGAGGACTCCTGTTCCAGAGGCTGTGATTGGACCCATCAGGAGGAAGAGGGGGATTTCAAAGGAGCTCTTCAAAGGCCACATTCCAAAGGTGTGCCCTGAAAGGGGGTCCCTGAAGGGGGGGTTCAGGACACCCTGAAGGTGTGTTAACATTCACCTGTTAATTGGGAGATAGTCATCTCCCAGATCCTCAGCAGGCATCTCCTTCCTGTAGAGCACAGATAGCTCAGGGTAATTCTGTCCCCTGCCCCCAGGTTAGGGAGGGGAGGAGGGAGAAGAGAAAAAGGGAAACTTGTCCCTTTTAAAAATAAGCCTCAGAGTTATATTCCAAAGGGCAAGTGGACCACCATTATACTACTACATTTTCGCACTGTCAATTTCTACATTCTATTTCTATGGAAAAACAGGTGAGGATATCTCCACCTGCTTCCTGCTGAGAGAGGGTGAAGTTGAGGGGAGTGACCTAAAGTCCTTGTTTTCTGTTAGGTGTGGTGTGGACATGTCACCAGCACGTCGAGACACTTGTGGCCTGTGCTGGATCGGGAACCAGGTAGGAATAAAGTAACACTCACGTAGTCCGCCGTTGGTCCTCAGGTGAGATTTTATTGATGCTCGGTTCACAGCAAACGGCAATCAGCAATCGAAGTAACAGCATGCAGCGACCGGGAGCCTCGAGCTGGGGAGCACTATCATGTCACTAGTCAGCGGGACATAGTGACAGACTCTGTCAATGGAGTAGTGCCCGCTCGCTCCGGATCAGTCTGCAGTTTATATAGTCACATCAAAACAAGTTCACGCATTACATAATTTGTTTTTCAAATCCTAGACTCTGCAAACTCATCTAGTAAATATTTTTACCAATTTTACCATTTAAACTAATGTAAATTTAGTGTAAACAAACTGCCAAATGTTTTTTTCTCAGTGACTGCATAGTAACTATGTGCGTCACTGCACGTCACTCTACTTATCTTAACACTACACACACATTTGTTTTGATCTAGCTCAGCAAGCAACATGTTTTCCATAAGTTTCACAAAATGGAGTCAGAAAGCAAAATGGAAGTTGTTTGGTTCACTTCAATAATGTTCCATACAGGACAGTTAGGGGTTTTCATCATTATAGCAGTCCAGAGATCCATGGTGGCAGTTGGCAGGTTACTGAACAAGGTATACATAGGGCAAGGTTCATGCCAGGACAACAATAAACAAGACCATAAAGTATTACTTTTTGGTAAAAAATTAATACAAAACCAATTAGTATTTTAGTCAGTGCCTGAAACACAGGACAAACTTGTGTCTCTACAGCCCTTTGTGATAGTTATTAGACATTTCCATATAAGAACCCTTTCTACGTTATATTTTTAAGATGCTTTGTTTTTCCTTTTAGTTGTCCATGTAGAAACTGTGTGCAGACTATACTCTCCTGCCAGGTGTTTAAGACCAAGTTGGCCAAAACTGACTGTTTTTCTGTTATTCTTAAGAGTCAGCTGAGATTCTTCAGAGATCACTCTTGAGACGTGTGCAAAGACTCCTGGTTCCTTTTTCTTTCCTCTACCAGTGGTGTCATGTGCCAGGAGAGGTCAGGTCAGAGTCTTGATGACCATACGTGGCTTCTCTTGGAAGCATCAGGCATTTCACTCTCCAGTGACCCTCTTCTTTGCAGAATGTGCAGGGATTGGCTTTCTGTTCTCTAGTGTCCACTTGATCTCCCTCATGGGCAGATCAGGTGATTCACTGGAGTTTCAGAGCCCTTAGAGGGGTACCATCATTCTCTGGGTACTGGCTGACCTTAGGGGGAAAGGGCAAAATATTGGCTGCTTTTTCCTTGGTCCTTTTATTTTCTTGACTTCAGTCTCCAAGCTTTTGGTTTTAAACACCCAGCAAATAAGTTTCACCAGTTTTAAAGAGGTAGTAGCAGGTTATAAATTCAATATCTATAATTTTACAGTTATTTATCACTTCTATTTAATTGGGATCTGTACTAATACTGGAAGTCAGCCTTACATCCTGCCTGTCCTCTGTAGATGATGGCTTATTATCTCAAATTAGCTCAGGTTGTTATATTTGAAGTTACACTTCTGTAAGGCATGAAGAAATAATTAAAGTTTATAAGGAGAATACAAAATGAAATTACAAAATGAAATACAAAATGAATACAAATGAAATTAATGATAGCAAAAACAAACTATACAAATATTATAGTTTGTATAATAGTTATAATCCAAGAAACATATATTTTTATAATCCCAAAACTTACTTAGTTATATCTCCTGTTTATTTTGAGATCACAGTAACCTTTACAGCAAAAATCAATATTTTGAACACAATTTTAAATGAGCTGGTCTATCCTACTTTTGAGCCATTCTAACGTGGAATAAGGGTGGAGGCGGAGCCTTATCTCAGGTAAGGTGGAACTCTTCACAAATAACAGTACAACATTACATCTGAAACATGAATCAAAGAAAATTTATGAGAACTTTTAACCCTTTTTTGTGGGAAAGTGGCAAAATGTTTTCATGTTTTACAATATCTGTAAGTGCAAAAGAACAGGAAGCAGATCTTCGCGGACTCAGGCGCAATTGGGGCCCATTTTCAGAATGAAAGGAATTTTGGTTTCATAGGGTACAATTCTGTAATCATTGGAAGCCATGTACTTGCAGTTTTGACCATAAGGGACTAGTTGAACAGGTTAAAACTTTAATTTAGGAGGGTAGTTACAAACTCCTTGTCTGGGGAAATAAGAGTCCAGATCCTGAGGGATGCGGATTTGAATCTTGTCCATTGGTATTTGCTGTGCTTCATTTAGGACTAATTTGCCATGGGGGGAGGTCATGGCTTAGGGCCCCAGTATTCATTACCTGCCCCTTTCCCCAGGCCCTTTGTTCCTTGGCTAGTTTCCCTTCCTTCCTCCCAAACTGCACCTCTCTCCATTTTTCTTCAAAGGCTCTCTTGCAGGAATATTATTTTCCATAACCCTTCAATATTCATGTTTAAACAGATCAGTCTCTCATTATCTTTTAAAAATATATTTAAATTTCTACCCCACTATAAAAGCAATATAAAATTTTACATAAGTTTTATTGATAACAGGTCCAGTTACAGAACATTAAATAATATAAATTTCTAGTTAAATTTATTATTTCCATAAGTCTAAAATTACCATTTTAAACAACTTTAGTTTGGAGAACACAAGCTTGATAAAGTGCTCTTCCAAGCTTTGTATTTTAAAACATGTATACTAGAAGAACCTGAGTATACTTAATATACAAAGAACTAATAGCATCACCATTACATAGATGTCCTTATATTAACTAGGCTTAATTTTCAAAGTATAATTCAGAATTCATAGATATTTACAGGCTTGCAGAGTTTAGCAGTACTAGTAAAAATCAAGGATGCCTTAAATCTCTTATACATTTAGGGAACAGTGTTAATAATCAGAATTAGAATTAGTCAAGGCAGAAAGATACAAGTCAACTTTTTAAATAACGGTGTTGCCCTTTTATGCCAGATGCAATGTATAAAAGATAGCATTTATTTGTTAAACCTATATGAACTTTCATTTTTTAAACACTTTTACAGAACATTTAAATAAGGTTCAGACAAACCTATTTAGTTTCAGATATATACATATCTTTAGTCATGTATATTTAGGTTATTCATGAAAATCAAGCCTGGTCATGATCTTAAGTCATCTGTTTCTCTGACAAAGAAAAGTCCTAGAAGCAATAGACATCACACTTCAATATTTTATAGCTCTCAAGTCTTGCACAAATTGGTGCTCATCAGTGTGAGGTTTTTTAACAGGCAGAAGAGGCAGAGTAGGATATCTGTTAAGCCTACTCATTGTACAATTTAAACAGCTGTCCAGAAGATAATGAATGCCTCTTTCTTAAGGGGTTATTATTGTTATTTTCCAGGAGCAAGTTATTTCTTCCTAGAACAAATCCTGGTTAAGATAACATTGATCACCTTTCTCAGGGAGTCCCTTTGGCCTACAAGGCCTTATTCACTTGTTGTAGACCTCCAGCAGAGCAGGATCTGTTTTATTTTCCTGCAAGGCACTTGCAAATGCAGTTGCTACTTTTTGGGTGAGTATGTTATTTGTACATTTAATTTACAGAACAAATTTTATCCCAGGAGAGGGATCAGACAGTCTGGCATATTAAAAAAACAAACAAACAACAACAACAACAACAAAAACCCCACTGTGCCTTAACTCTTTTTTCCTTCCAGTTTGCATTCAAGGGGTTGGGACAAAGGTTGTTGTTTAATCAGTCTCCCTTACTGTCATCATAATGCCATCAACTTTGAGTTCCCTGCTGTCAATTGTACCCAGAGACTCTCTCTTTATACACTATGTATTTAGGGCACTCTGTCTAATGAAGGTCACATTGACCATTCAGAGATTGTTAGGGACCTCTCCAGAAATCATCAGGGCCAAGACACAGGTGTTGAATTCATGGGGAATCAGGGAGACCTTGTATTTTAGCTCTCAGGGCAACAGGCAGGGTTGCACCCTGAAGTACACCCTGGCCAAATAGGGCAGATCTTAAAAAGGGAGACTATTTTGTCCCCAGGTTATAATTTAATAATACTGAAAACCATTGCTCCATTCCTTGGGATTGGCAGCTTTCATCTTCCACCCCCATTAAGATTAGCTAGTTAATATTCAGACAATGAGTGTAATGGGCCCCAGATAAGGTTTTTTCAAATGTAAAGGCAACCCCGTGAGGTTAAGCATTCCAATCCACTTCTTTGTCCCAGTGTGGTGGGAAAATGGAAATGGGAGTGGATCCAAATGAAAGTTTCAAAAAATTCAGACTTAAAGACTGAAAGCACATAGCCAAATACAAAGTCATGGGCCAAGCCAACAGCCTTGGTACCTTCCCAACATCCATACAGCATAGATTCCAACAATTAGCCTTAAGGCTTTTAATGTCTATTCAGCATGGACGATAATCAAAACCTTTATCCAGAAGCCTAAGTCCCTGAACTGGTATACTCAAGTGGAAAAGCTTTCTGCCAGTTTCCCCCTCACATCACAGGGAATTTCACCTTTTTTTCCTCTCATTCAAAACTAACTTTGTTTCTTTTAGTTTTGTCCTCTGTCACCATCCATGGGTTTCATTCTTTGAACCCATGAGACAAAAACCCAGAAAGAAAAGAAAATCAGTGAGGCCTATAGCTTGCATAGATTTCATTAATCTGCAGAAGCAGCAAACTAAGCCCAGTTCTCAAACTCTGATTTTATTCCCACAGGCGATTAGTGGCTGGGACGCAGGATGGAAGCCAAGTTCTCCTTGCCCATTTCTCTACAGACCAGGCAGCTTTCCTGTGATTTTTTTTTTCTCCTTTATCTCATGACTAGTGTCTCTGACCCACAGCAGAATGATTGGCAGCTGCCTGGAGCAAGGCTGAGAAGTAGTACTCAGAATGTCAGCCTGGGTTGAAAAGAAAAAAAAAAAAAAAAACTAAATCCTCTTTTGCTGTCCTGCTATACTCATACAGTAGAGGCAACACTTTTTTGCATCTGACTTAGTTTTTGCCTGTAAAGATTCCTTATTATGTAATTGCGTACATGCCTGTACATACAGAATCTTTCACTTATTTTATCTCTGGCAGACCAACTCCCAATTGCAAAATTGTTCAAAAATTCAGAAAACCATTCAAAAACCAGATTGTTACAGTACAACATCATCTTTTTCTTAGACACATCTATATATCTGTAGATGGCTCATTCAGCCAAGATCTTTCCGAAGAAACAATCCATAGGATCAATGCAGTTTTGCTATGTCTTAAGGGGCTAGAAACAAATGCAAACAAAAAACATAGATTCAGATGAATAGAGATGATCATGGCCAACAGATGGAAACCTTTAAAACAGACAGCCCAGATGGGGAAAATCCCCCCAAGTTCCCAACTCCCAATTAACCGTGACTTCTACACCAGTGACTCCACAGATGCCTCCACAGAAAGGGACCAGATGTTCCCACAAGGGCGGAGCCAGATGTGTAAAATCAAGGGTCTTGATGTGCACACCAGGGGAGCTTACCAAATGGCCAAGGTGTCACGACTTTACTGCAATCAGTTTCCTTTTTCTCAAAGTAGACTAAGATGAAGCAGTCCTTACAGTGCAGGGCAGGAAGACAGGGGTTCTCAGAAGCAAAGGGGGCTTCAGCAGCTGCTGGGAGTTCCTCAGTCCTTCCCTTTACTTACAGGGATAGCTCCTCTAGTTCAACCCCAAGGCACATGCTCCCATCTAACTTTCCAGTAGTCAGCTCTCAAAAAGTTCAGCTTACATCTTCAGCATGGAAGTGTGGTTGCTTGGAGAGCCAGGTCTGCCCAAGAAACCCAGAGTAGGCGCTGCTCTCGGGTCCCACCTGGAGTACCAAATTTGTAACCAAAAGTTTGGTCCTTGTCCCCAATGCCAATTCAATAACAAGGACACGGTTTTGAGAAAAAGGAAAAAGAAGTTTTGTTGCTTTGCTAGCAAAGGAGAAACATAGGGGACTCCTGTCCCAGAGGCAGTGATTCGGTCCATCAGGAGGAACAGGAGGATTTTAAAAGACCCCTTCAAAGGTTACATTCCCAGTGCACCCTGACAGGGGTCCCCAGTGCCCTGATGGTGTGTTAACATTCACTTGTTAATTTGGGAGATATTCACTTCCTAGATCTTCTGGCAGATATCTCCTTCCTGTGGAGCACAGATAACTCAAGGTAATCTTGTTCCCTGTTCCCATGCTAGGGAGCAGGAGAGGGAGAAAAGGAAAAGAAAACATGTTCCTTTAAAAAATAAGCCTCAGAGCTGTATTCCAAAGGCCAAGTGGACCACTGTTACAACCCTGTCAAAGAAGCTCAGTCAACACAAGACTGTTGTTCTCACCTGACTTCTCACCAAGATGATAATAACTAAAGTCTCAGCAAATCCCCTGGGCCATGCTAGGCCTGAAAAGGGAGGCAAGAGCCTGCACACTGAAACAATTGCAAGAAATAACTTTCATGAATTGACAGGATCCCCGGGAGTGCTCCTAGAATTGGATTTTTTTTTTAACAATATTGTTGAGATAGAATTACCATACCACGAAATTCACTTATATGTGTGTGCAGCTGTGAACAAACATGACAATCTAATTTTAGAATGTTTTCATGCCCCATAAAGAAAAATCCACAATATTCTAGCAGACACTCCTAATGTGGTACACACACAATGAGATTTGATTTGGTGTCCTGTGTTGACACATGCTGCCATATGGATGAAGACTAAAGTCACTAGGTTTGCAGGGTCTTTTTCATATTATTAGTGGTGCAGAAAGACTGACAAGAAGATTTCTTCATAATAAAGGATTATTCTTGATTGGATTTTAGGGAAATAATTCACAACACTGGTTGATTAGTAACATTTAAAATCTCTGAATTGTCTCAAATCTATACATGTATCTGGAGACTGGAACTATTTATAGCTGCAAACTATATTCCCTGAATTTCAAACTATATTATAAGGTCAGTGTATTGTCAAGTTAAAGTAAATGCAGTAAGTTTCTGGGCATTAAACCTTTTCCTGAGAACCTACATAATAACTCCTAAATCTTTTCAAAGCCTTTTTTATCTCTTTATTTCTCAACGTATAAATGGCTGGATTGAGGAGTGGTGTAAAAACAGAGTAAAACACAGCAAGAAATTTGTCCAGCGAGGTGATGTTGAGTGGCCACACATAGATGAAGTTGCAGGGCACAAAAAAGATCATCACCACTGTGACATGGGCACTGCAGGTGGAGAGGGCCTTAGATGCACCAGTTCTAGAGCTCTGGAGAACACTGAGAAGAATATATGTGTAGGATATCAGCAAGAGGATAAAGCAGGTTACAGCCACAAACCCACAGTCCACATTCATTAACATGTCTAAATTATAGGAATCCATGCAGGTCAACTTGATTACCAGAGGCATATCACAGAAGAAGCTGTCTATATCCCTGGGGCCACAGAAAGGCAGCTGCACTATCACGGCCAGGTGACTCATGGCGTGCACAAAGCCTGCGGTCCAGGAAGAAACCACCAGCCCAGTGCACCTTTGCAGGCTCATAATGGAGGAGTAGTGAAGTGGTTTACAGATGGCCACATAGCGGTCGTAGGCCATGGACACCAGAAGCACCATCTCACTTGCTGCAATGAAATGGGCAAAGAAGATCTGGCACATGCAACCTGCAAAGGAAATGGTCTTGTTCTCCCTGAGAAAGTCTGAGATCATCTTAGGAGTGGTGACTGAGGAAAGCCACATATCAACGAAGGACAGGTTGGCCAGAAAGAAGTACATGGGGGAATGGAGATGAGGGTCAGTGATGATTAAGGTCACAATGACAATATTTCCAGATACAATGATCAGATAAAGCAACAAAAATATCACGAAGAGTAAGAACTGAATACTCCATGAGTGGCCAAGTCCCAGAAGCACAAATTCTGACACTGTGGACTGATTTCCTCCATCCATTTCATTCAGTATGTCCTCCAAAATAACCTGCAGAAAGCAGATTACAGTTAATGGGAGGAGAAAGGAGACTAAATTTTTAGAATTTGATATGCACATTGATATTCTTTATATTTAACATTGAAAGGTTTGATTGCAAGGAGGAATCTTGTTTAAATATGAAGAGCAATATATCTCCAAAGGAATAACTGTATCCTGACTTTCCTGTCCATTAGATGGAATTATTATCCAAATGATTTGCCTAGAAAGTACTTTCACAAGAATGGAGTAAAGAAAGCAGAGAAGCAAGGTGAAATTCTAAACAATGATTGCTGTTTCACCTGATATTTTGGTTATATACACTAGTAAGTGAAAAAAAAATCTGAGCATGAAACTCACAATCATTACATTTTCTATCAAAAATTAAATCATGCTTGGGAAGATGATGGAGAACTGATATTGCAGTCCAGTACAAATGATCTGACATATTCTTACCGTTTGTATGTCCTATGTATAATGATTTCATGTCCTGATGGAACCTCCTAAGGGATAATAAAATCAAAATTTAACTTCTCCCTCTAAAATGAATCTTGAGCCAACCTTCATGAGAGAAGCTGCATTGAGAGCTGTGTAATAAAACTGGCATGATGATTTGGATGCAAAACCAGGCTTACAATTTATCAGCATTAAAATCTATCATAGAATAGAATGTATTTAGTAAAGTGAAGAGATTAGGAAAAAATATGTTCAATATAGAGTCACACAGAAGTGGATTAACTGAAGTGGATGGAAACCCAAACTTAGATTCAAATATAATAAGCTTTGACTGTTCCATATATCTTAAGGAAATATTTGTTTAAATTGTATCAATGGATGCTATAAAATCCATAAGCTTTGAAATATTAGTCTCTTGACCATCAAAAATACAAATGTCTCTCTTGCCTTCTCTCTCTCTCTCTCTCTCTCCCTCTCCCTCTTTGTGTGTGTGTGTGTGTGTGTGTGTATACAAATATATATATTTGTATATACATATAATAGTTACCCACAACAGTTTTATTGTTCTCTACATATATATGCATATATGTATATATGTATGTGTGTGTGTATATATATTTGTAAGATGGCAATAAATTGCATTTGCATACATGCGTAAGTAAAGTGCACCTTTGGACTGTTAGTGCTGAGTGAATGCAAAATTAAACCTTCAGTAGTGAACGCCAATATTACTTATCTTGATCTCTAAGCAAATTGACAATACTCCTCAAGCTGGACGGTAGAACAATAATTCCCCTCCCTCCATGATTATTTTTGGCATTGTTTCATTTTGTGCATCTCATCTCCTTTTAGCCTTTAAAATGTCAAGTTTTGTCCAAGGAGAGTAAGGTGAGTAACAAAATCCATCACCTTAGTGTGAGCACTATTTTTCCTTCCCTTTTACTGAGGACTCAGAAGCATAGATTAAAGATAGAAAGAAAGGAAAATTGCAAAATCAGACACAAATTTGCTAGGAAAAAGGATATATATGATAATACTCTCATAACTTGAAAATATACATTATTTCTGTCATAGAGATTTAACAAATTCCTCACAAAAATATAACTATATACAGCTGATTGATTTATGCCCACTACAAAATTTGAACAATCTGA